>NW_026997795.1:0-620 GCF_035044405.1 Drosophila montana
CACTCGAAGAACAAACTTAGAACAAATTATGTACATTAAATAATTTAAAAATGACGTGGAGATTGAAACTGACAATTCAATAGGTGTCTATATAAGTGAGCGAGTTTTCGGTGTCTGTTTTGTAGTTTAGTCGTCTGTTGTTGGGTGTGTTTATTATGTGTAACATTTCCAATGTATGTCTTTATTTATAGTGTTGTTCTTGTTGTAAAATTGTCGTCTCATCGAAATTTGGCGTATGGTTGTTTTTCATACAGTGGCCCATAAGTGCTGCTTTTTGTATATTATTTTGATATCTTAATTTGAAGTCAGATTTGTGTTAAGTTATTCTTGCACACACAAAGACGGACCTTAGACCTTGTCTAATACCGATGGTAAATAAAGCTGGAGATTGTACTTTTCGTTTAAGCTTACCAGATTATCCCTTAGACGTTGTAAAATGTCTGAAGTTTGGACTCTGTGTAGACTTGTGGTTTTGTGTTGCCACTCATTAACTAAACTCCTGATTTCATTGTTTTCATATACAAGGATCTCAGTGTGTTTAATTATGGTGAGTCTCAACACTGGTGCGATCATACGATTTATCGAAGTTGCATGCAGCTTTATTTTCTCGACTAATTGGG
>NW_026997796.1:0-4415 GCF_035044405.1 Drosophila montana
GCTTGATATTCGTGTTTGGTGTTTGGGCGATTTTTGTTCCGGTGATTTATGTAACTCTCCTTGGTTTGTGTCTTTTCTGCAGGTTTATTTTCTTTTCATTTATATTTATTTTGTTTTATTTTTTTTTTTTTATTGTTTTTTGTGTTTTTGTTTTTTTTTGTTTCTTTTTTTAAATTTGAACTCTTAAAAAAAATAATAAAAAAATCTGCACTTAATGTTCGTTTCAATATTGACCATCCGTCACTTTAGTCCGTATTTGTCTTTGCCTTTGTCACTCATTATTTTATTTTCTCGTGTAATTATTCATTACTTCATTCATTTCTGTATATATATAAATTTTTTTTTATATATTATTTTCTTTTTTTTTTTTTGGTCACTCCACAAACAATAAAAAAGTAAAAAAAATTTTCTTGGCTTTTATATAAACCTTTTTTTTTGCTGTTGTTCACTTCACAAAAAAATTAATCCACTTGTCGTTCTCCCATCTTTAAATCCTCGTCCATTTAACTCGTATTGTATGTCTGTTTTTATTGTTCACTCCGTATTATTTATCATTAAACGCACCCGTTCTCATTGCTTTCGCCAACTGTCCTGACGAATTCAACTTTTCACCGCGCGTGAGTTGAATTCGTCCCACTGTACAGCCGCTGTACTTTTACGACCGACCGTTATGTTTTCAACTCTTTGCTTTGCGTGCTAGATTTTTGCAAGCATTTTCGTCGCTAAAATGTTGCAGGTGTTCATTTTTCTGCCTTTGCCTAACACAGGGTATAAAAATGTTTGCTAGGGTATACTGGACTACCTAATACCCTAGTTTTATACTTCGCCCATATATGATATTATTATTCTCTCGTCCTCCGCTAGGGTACCTTCACTCTAGGGTACGCCCGACTAAAGTCCCTGCTCGGGCGCCACTTGTAAAGAAGCTACTGGCCGGAGTATGACTCTCAGTCTTACCAGGTCCTACGAGTTAAAAGACATTTATAAATTCGCTGGGAAAGGGGGTAAAGGGGGAGGGGAGTAGGTATTATGACCAAACCAAGCCTAGCTCTATTTCTTCACGCCTACACTATCGGGCCGTGGCCTCGCACCAGCTATTCCTTCGGGCCGTGGCCTCGCACCAAATGCACTATCAGGCCGTGGCCTCGTACCAACTTTTATTCACTTATTGTTTAACACTATCCTGTCGTATCTCATAAACTAAGAACTAAACTGTTCTTTCCAAAGTCCCGGCACGCTCGCCAGCGAGCCGTGCGCATGCCACGGTCGCTCAACTTCGCCGCGAGCTTTCGCAACTTCACCTCGGAGCTTTAGCTCTTCGCCGCCGAACTGAAGTTGCGCTCTCGAACACGGTGTTGAGCAACCGATCAACATCGCACGGTTGCTGCGGCGGCCGGCGGTTAAATTCAAATTTAAATTATGCCCTTGCTGGCTACGTGGCTCGTTGCCCTTAATTTACTATGCTCTTATTCTAATACAATTAATGCTTATAAACTAACAATACTTACATCCTATAACTTCAATTATGAACTGTGGGGTGGCTACCACAGTACATTGTTTTATTTTGTCCAGATCATTAGCTCTGCTCAAGTATTTCTTTTTTATGACTATTTAATTTAATATGTTGGGCGCTCTTGACAGCGCTGCCGGTCCTCTCGCTATAGGGTTCTCTGTATTCCCTCGTAGGCATAAGGGCGGTTTGCCTCTCATGCAACTCGTCTTAGTTGCTTTGTATTCCCTCGTAGGCATAAGCGGCGGTCTGCCTCTCATACGTTGGTTGACTCTGCTTCCTGAATAGGGCAGGTGCCATCGCAATGGGGGCTGTAGAGGGGACCTTCACAATCTGGTGGGCATCGGCGTGGGCGTGCTGGTATCTGTTCAGTAAATTTTTTTTTCTTTTTCCAGCTCCAGTCTAGCTCCAGCTCCAGCTCGTCTGCTCTACTCTAGGCAGGTTAAAGATACATATAGCTTCACGGTCGCCATTACATCACTTGTAATATGTTTAATATGTTACTGAAGTAAAAGAGTTTGACACGTTTGCACGTCAGTGCAGTTTTACTTGTATGTTCTCAATGAATTTATTCTTATTCTTAATTGTTCGCTTAGCCAATGGATATACATATATTCTTATGCTGTTATTGGTTAACAGCTACAAAGAGAGGGAGAGTGAGTAGCTAGCATATGCCTGTATTAGTGAGCATATATATTGCTCATGGAATGCGCTCAGACGGAGCGTGGGATATGCAGCGTAAACATAAACGGTCAGCTAGCGGGGCTAGTGAACCGCGCTGCGTAATATGAGCCAGAGCCAATATATAAAGTGGCTCTGGGCTCGTTTAATGTATAATTGTTATTGTATGCACCAAAGTGCCGCATACTTTATATTTGTATATAGGGTGTTCTTTTAAGGTATGTATATGTAGGTGTGTATATGCCTTACACAGTGTTCTGCCTGTCGGGCTTGTTTGCGTTCCATTAATATTGCTGACAATAGCCTGGTGGTCACTATGCGTGTACATCTGGGATACCTCCGTCTTGCTATTGTGGGGTCAGGTCGATTATTGAGCCACGTCCTGCTTTGGTGACGGTGTGCTCGGTCCCGGAATTTAGCAGTGTTATGTTGAGGGCTGCGAAGGCGTCTAGCACTGCGCAGCCTCGTGGGTTCGTCCTGGCGCTTCCCCAGTCCACTGCCCACGCGTAGAAATCGCCAGCAATGACTAGTGGGGAGAGCGTTTGCGCGCTGTACCAGTAGATGCCGCCGATCTTGGCTCTTGAGTATCCCAGCGCCGTTTTTCTTTCGCTCACTAGGAGTGGTGGGATTCCGCAGCTTCATATAGCCGCACCATGTTCGGTGTTTTCGGCCCAATGTCTCTTCAGACATTGCTGTGTATGGTTCACTCAGTAATGACACGTCGGCTCGTATCTCTCTGGCTGTTTGGGTCAGTAGCTCCTGCGCGGCTCTGCGTGGTTTAAATTAAGCTGCAGTAGCTTTATTTTCAATTCCTTTTATTTGCAGCCTTTACAAATAATGGACATGACCTGCTAAAGGTGTTATGTCCCGGGTTTTTCTGGCCCTTTCGAGTGCATAGTATGCACGCTGGCTTCTTTTGGCATACTTTTAATGAATGCCCTGTTCAACCGCAGTTGTAGCACTTGCCAGTTTCATCGTGGCTACTCCTACACCTGGAGGCGATGAACCTAGATGTGTGTTCTAGGCTCTAGAAGCATCTCCTGCTGATGGTTTTATGACGAATGCGGCAGATTACCCATCCAATTCTAATTTTGCCGATTTTAAGCAGCTGTTCTCCTAGATCTTTGGGTAGAAGAACTGTAGCCGTCTGGGTTCCAGCTGATCGCAGTTTGGGATTGGCTTCTACGGCATGTCCCCGTTGATTTTGGCAAAAACTGCATCCAGAACGTCGGAAGCTGAGCACCACTCGGGAATATCTTTAACGTACAGCATGACCTTTTCAGAGATCGTTTTAACCACCGCGAGCTCTCCCATCTTCTCTTGCATAGCCTTAAGTAGTTTTGCTGTTGCGTAATCATCTATATTATATAGAGGCTTAATGTGCTCATTTACACTATTAAATGCCTTCTTAATATTAGCTTTCTTACTAAAAATTATTTCAAAGGGACAGTAGTCATGCGTTGTGGATGGTGTTGTATTTAAACAATATACAAAGTATTGTAACCAAACATCCCAATCAGTTTTATCAACAGATATATAAGAACGAATGAATTCGTTTAACGTTCTATGACTTCGTTTCACAGTTCCTAAGGCCTGGTGGTGGTGTGCTGTAGAAGTTATGTTTTTAATACCAAGGTACTTACATAACTCTTCTATAACTGAATTTTTATATTCTGTACCCATGTCCGTAATGAACGTCTTCATTGGACCGTATTTTAAAATAAAATCGTCGAATATAGCTTAAGCTACTACTTTTGGAATAGGTATGGCAACTAGATATTTTGTTAAGTCACATATCAGTGCAACTGCATATGCGTTGCCTTGCTCTGATTTTGGTAGTGAACCGATCGTGTCTACTATTACTCTATCAAAAGCATTGATTGGGGTTTCCGTAATTGTTAAAGGAGTTTTTGTATGTGTTATCAATTTTTTATTTTTGACATTTTTGTATATACTCAGTAATATATCAAGTCATACCCTTCCAAAAATAATGTCTTTTGATCTAGGCCAAGGTTTTTGTAATGCCTGTGTGACCCCCTCGTATTGGATCATTATGAAATGTAGACAATATAGCTTCTTTTTCTTTTTCTTCTTTTATTAGGGTCACCGGGTTGAGTAGCGCTACTCTTAATGTTTTCAATATTTTATTGCCAATTTGTTTGAAATTATCAATTGAAACTTGTTCAAAGATATTTTCCCACGGTGCCACTTTGGGTTGGCTGAT
>NW_026997797.1:0-25616 GCF_035044405.1 Drosophila montana
ACGCGGTCACCTCGTTCACTTCGTTTTGAGCTGTGAAATCGAACAAACGTAACGGACGCATATTGTCTGCTCATTAACATTGTTCAAGATTACACGTGTTACACTTTTTCGGTCATAAATAAAATTTAAGACCAACGTACTTGGTTAAGCAATACTCGCGAACGCGACATAGTGATTGGAAAGGTGGTAATTTTGCCATGAGAAACAGTTAGTCCTTTTTAGCTCAGATTCACCTTTTTAGGGAGAGCGTCAGCGGCGGCCACCAACCTCAGCCATCGGCCGGTCTGCGTAAGGTGTTCCCGCGATTTAAACATTAAACACATTCGGCGACCGGCCGAAAGAGCCCCATACTTAACTACCGCCCCTACATCGACGTTTATTCGGCCAACTACTAAGCTTCAGTTCACAGGTGCAGTTGGCTCAATCAGAACTTTGCACCGGCACCCTTTTACCGCTTCATGTTTATTTAAAGCTTAGAACGACTAAGTAGTTATGTCGTGAGTACTTTATCGTGCTTGTTAAAGTACAGCTAAGCTCGGTGACGTAAAGCGTAGACGTGACACAAGGAAAGAAGAAGTGCAGTCCACAATGGACTGCAAAAGAAGTCTTTATCTGGAAACGAATTATAATTAACCACCATCGATATAGCCTAGCTCGTTCGATAACTCGCGCGCAGGCATTCTAATTGAAATAAGATTTTCGTCGAACGCATGGGATTATCAGCTCCTCCTTCTTCTTTGCCTCCTTAGCAGGTTCCTTGCCAGGACGTTTGGGTGGTTGCGGAGCTTAAATAGGTAGCTTGTTGCTTGATTGTTCATAACGTCTCCTACCATAGGAACCTTACGGTCCTTTGCGATGTTTCGTGTGCGAATATACCATTCGGCTCCAGAGATTGTTCGCAAGGTCTTACCCTGGATGATGCGAAGTCACGCAGGGGCAAGGATTACTTTATAGATAAGTACTTTGTTTCGGAGCGAGAGTTTGTTATTTGGGTTTAGCAGCCAGGTCAGACGCCTGATTTTGCTTTTCAAGTTGTTGGTAACCTCGGTGACATGTTTTTTGAACGTAAGTCGGGTGTCGAGTGTGATCCCTAGGTATATATGGTCACGCACCTGCTCTAAGAGCTCGCCATGGAGAAAAAGTCCGGGGCTGGAGTCCTTGCGCAGGGTGTGAGTGACCGTGGCACATTTTTGAGGGTTCACTGAGATATTCCACCTACAAGCCCAGTTTTCGAAGCGCTTCAGATATTCCTGCTGTATGTCCGTTGCTTCGTACACGCAATTATTCTTGGCAAGGATTGCCGTGTCATCAGCAAACGTAGCCACCAGGAGATCCTGCCGACTGACAAGGGCCATTTCACTTGCCGTGGGCATATCGTGCGTGAAGAGGCTGTATAGTGTGGGACCCAAAACGCTACCTTGTGGAACGCCCGCTCTTATGCGTTTGGTATGAGAGGCTATGGCATCCTGTAACACTCGAAATGTCCTCTCGTTCAGGAAGCTTGCAATGATTTTAAAGAGCTGCGGATTTAATTTGCCCTTTATCTTGTCGAGGTATGCTGCCACCACATACTCTTTCCTGTGAAAGCCGTCCAAAATAAAGTTTGTGACCCGATGGAGTTGCTCAAGGGTACCGTGTTTGAGTCGAAACCCAAACTGGAACTTCGGGATTATGCGTGTTGTTTCGGGGGTATCCAGGATCCTTCTTAGGATGCACCTTTCCAGAACTTGCCAAAGGCAGGCAGGAGGCTAATGGGGCGATAGGATTCCAGTTGATTAGGTGGCTTTCCGCTCTTGTGCAACCTGATGATATGTGCCTTCTTCCAAGCCACTGGAAAATAACCTAGCCGAAGAGCTGCATTAAAAATGGCGACGAGAAAAAGTCCCGCCTTGTATGGCAGAAGCTTAATTGTCTGGTTGTCCAACCGATCTTCCCCAGGGGCTTTGAGGCTGTTTGAGGCAATAGTTTTTAGTGTGGTCGAACTCATAGCAGCGATAACATTGCCTGATGCTTTTGTTCTTTCTAGGGAGCTCGATTTGGACCCGTTGACGGCCAATCTTGATAATGCGAAGTGTGTCACTATTGTTAGGAGCCTGCCTTAGGTCTACATACCAGTAGTTGAGACTTGGCGAATCGTTTGTGGGGCTCGCATCGGAGTCATTTGTGGTTAGCCTGGTCCCCGGGTTATATAGGTTTGTCCTCCTTGAGACAGAAGTGCGTAAACTGGACCCTGACTTCAGTGGGCTTGCGAATAATGGCTCTGCGAGTGTCAGAATCTTCTCAGGGCGTCAGAGGGAGAGACCTTAAATTCGTAGGCATCTGGGCCAGCTGCCTGCTCGAGGGTCTGTTCCATTGCGACGATGTCGTTAACTCCGGGCACTGTTATGGGCCTGGGCTTGGGGACCTTTTTTGCAGCTTGAGGTTCGGCTTGAGCTAGTGGAGCTTCGTCGGCAATTTCCATTTCGTCGTCTTCGATGTCAGAGGCTTCTTCCTGGGGCGCAAGTGGAGCATATCTGTTCCCATTTGACGGGGAGGCACTGGGAGCAGTGTAATTTTCACCTGCCTTGCTGGTCTTCCCGTTTTTTGTGGTTACCCTCCCTTTTTTGACGGCTCCGGCCTTTAGCGTTGTTCCTCGCCGTTTTTTTGTTTCAGCCATTTGCCATTCGACCAGCGGTTCCTGGAAAGCTGGCATAATGCCTTTGCTTCTTAGAGGGTTCAGAGCAGAGTTTTGGTTGCATTGAGCGCTGCAAGACGCAGCTGCCGGGGAAGAGCTCTGCGCGCCATATGTAGTGACCGGCATGGGCTGGAAAGCATCATTGGCGGTTTTGGGGCGTGCTCCAATGGGCTCCAGTGCGGCACGGCATGTACCAGTGGAGGCAGAGGTTCTGCAGCCGCTACTTGAGGACGCGGTGGTTGTAGTTGTTGTGGTTGCTGTTGAGCTTACATTGCCGTGTTGCTGGAGTAGAAGCTGGTGCGTCTGACTCCATCCCTCACTGATGTACAGGCGCGCCTCGTTCATGTCAACAGGTTGAGATCTAGTTGCTTCAGTGAGCGGGGCTGGAATCCCCTGCACTTGATTGCTGTTGGCTTCGGGATTAGCTGGTGGTAAGATGTTGCTGATTACTGCATGACAGGTGCAGGTGTTGCTGCGTGTGTTGTATGCATCGTTTTTTAAGTTTTTATTTGCTATGGCAGCCTGACAGATGTTTAAGCTGGCTGCCATTGTTGTAGCCAACTCGGCATTGTCATTGGCAGCACTGGCTTTGACAGCTCCCAGTTTTTGCGTTTGTGCAAATTGCACATTAGCAGTTTTGATTTTTGGTTCTTACTTTATTTTAGGCACTTTTACGAATTTTTTGAATAGTTTGGGGTTGAATTTACTTTTAAATGTATTATTATGCCACTGTTGGGTGTTTTTCAAGATTTTGTGTGTATAAGTGCAAATTGCTTACATTCTAGTTTTAGATCTTTGTATATTGAATTCTGTAATAAACTTGTAAAAAAGTTAAAAAGTTGAAGGTAAAGGCCGGTCGTCTAAAGACACACACAACCAAATACTGATCTGCAGCCCAATATAATATAAGTCGAAGTTTAAGCAGTGTTGCCGTAGCCACGGGTGTAATATCCACCTCGAGGGTCTGCCACCACGATGAAATTTTTATTGGAGCGCTGTTGCTACGGAGCGATGTGAAAATAGCTGTTGTCACTGAGCCCTACTGGGTCTCGCTTTTTTTTTGTAAGCAGCGCTCACTTCATACATTGGAAGTGCACCGTTAGAAATAGTTTGTACATACAAAGTCGATCGCACGCAGCTGCACAATGTGCCTTTTCGACAAGGTTCATTTTCGTTTTGTGCTTGCAGCTGAGCAGAAGTGAAAGAGAACAGAAGCGTGTGCGTAAGTCTCATAAACTTGTAAAAAATAGGTTGTTAAATAATGGAAATCGAATCGTACAGCGTACAACGAATCAAGAGAAATAGTTGTTTCTTTTCGATGCAAGAAATCCCTGCCAAATTCGCGCTCCGGCACGAGTCTCGGTTCCAACATTCTGAAATATTCTCTGCAGCAGAGAGTGTCTGAAGGATTCTCTGCTACGGCGGAGATTTCTGCGAAGCAAGCGACTTGCAAAGTCACAACCTGAGCTACCTATAAAGAGACAAAGCGGATTTCGTAGTATTGGTGTGGCGAGATGGCTGACGGTGATGAACAAGATGCAAGTGCGAGAAGGACGACAAGTAGTATTTAACCTAACGGATCGCCTGTTCCTGCTGGAGTACAAGATAAAGTCGGCGGTGTAGAAAAAGGCAGCGGAACAGCAAAAATAGAAACTTATAGCGGCTGTCCGTTTACGTCGTCTGCAGCTATCGGTCCAAAAGAAACTTTAACACCGATGCAGCAAAGAACTAAGAAATTGAGAGCACTCTTCGACCCTTTGGGATACCAGAACGTGATCTGCAAGCAGAAACAGGTTGCGGCTAATTGGAGTGTACACCCCAGTTTGCCATATCATGCAAATACCTCGGTGTTTAACCAGGTTACGGAGCCCATTACAGCCGCGTACATGGGCCACACAGGTCTGGGAGCGCTCAATAGATCGATTGAGCACGCACAGTGCTGTATGCTATAGGCATATTGCGAATGTTGTATGGCCGCTCTGAAATATTACATGCTGCGCTGCAGCAAAAGCTACGAGAGGAACCAGCAATATAAGCGGACAACTTGAAGACTGTTATCCAACTGGCCTTAGCTGTCCAAAACTATTGCTCAGCTCCTTCTATACTCCCGGCAGGTTACGCTATATGCTTAGTGCATGCGGCCCCCGATGGTGCTGCATAAGTAGTAAGCGTTTCACCAGCTTGTCGCCGTTTTCCGAGGCTATGCCAGATGTTGTTCTTCGCAAGACCGCGGCTGATAAGTAAAATAGCAAAATTGGTCCCTTGTCTGGTCCGATCTCCCCTTCTGGTAGCGCCGACTAGCACGTCTAATTCCCGCTGCTCTTTGTCAGTAAGCTACTGACGAGTGGAACTCTCTAGCCAACAGAGCAGGCACGAAAACTATGGAAGCCTTAATTAGTTCCAAGTCTCAACACTAGCACATATAAATACCTTTTCTTTAAGGGTCACCCCGAATCACAATTAGGTTATTGGGTCGAGTTGTTATGAAGGTTTATGGTTTCCATTAGAGTACCAAAGAACACTTCCAAACTGTACCACACTTGCAATCTTGGTCTTTGCGTCTTTTGCGAAAATTATTTGCAAAGAAAAAAAATGTTATGAACTTAACTCGCCCACGCTTCAAATATAAATGACATGCTGAGCTGTACTTTTAACCTTTACTGCTTCCCAAAGACAAAACAAATAAGGAAGCTTTCAAAAGCTCTACATCACGCAATTATACTTTAAAACGGTACTATGGCCTGATCTTATCACCTTTTTTCTCTATTCGCCCTATTCGGTTGGTCATGCCCTCAGCTGTGCAATAAACGAAGAATTGGCTTCCAGTGCGGTCTGTAAAGCAGTAACCAAACTAGAGCAGCTGATCAACAAGCAGATTTGTTTGGGGATTGCGAAGCAGCCAATACACTGAGAGGAAACGCTCACACCTAGTGACTCCAGTGAAAAATAGTTCTTTAGAGCTTCATCCATCCCACGCGCCGCACTGCACTTAAATGCTTCCGAGACTTAAGCTACTGTAGCCCGATACTTTGCTCCGGTAAGTCCAAGTCCGCTACAGTTCGCACGTTATTTAACGCATATGTTCTGGAGCTGAAATGCTCACAGCCGCAGACATAGACTCAGGTTCGTTCTTGGTAATGTAGCCTGTCCATTTAAGACACAGCTGGGTCGCAGGACCATCTAGTTCCAGCTCGTCTGCAACCGCTCTTTCTATTAGCGTATCAGCTCCCTCATCCACTAATGCATATATGCGCACATTTTTAGAACATTTATCTACGATTCCTATTATGCCGTAACAACGTAAAGGCTCAGTTTATCATTGGTTTAGTCAATATCAAAATAACTGCACCCCTGGAGATACGAAAAGGTGAAAACGACGACGTCATAGCAGCGCGAAGCAGACTAGGATTGTGGGTGACAGCACCACGCCTCGGCTGCCGCATATTTGCCAGTGCAGTGCGGCGCATGGGATGGATGAGGCTCTGAAGAACTATTTTTCACTGGAGTCACTAGTTGTGAGCGTTTCCTCACAACCGCTGAGTTCCAAAGAGGACGGACGCTCGATGGAGATAATGGAGGCAACAATAACCTATCTGGGAGACGAAAAGCACTGAGAGACCGGCCTGCTATGGAGATCGCATGCATCTGCCAGACTCTTACCAGATGGCTGTTAAGCGCCTGAAATGTTTAGAGGCAACGATGTCAAAAGACCCACCACTGAAAGAGTTCATGATAAACACAATGCATGACTACAATCAGAAGGGATATGTTCGCCGGCTGAAGGATAGTGAGTTGGTAGCTAACATAACATCGTGGTTTCTTCCTATCTTTACAGTCACCCATGCATAGTTTTATAATTTAAGTACGTTCTTCGGGGTTAAGGTGGCTTACTCGTATGTTGAGGTGGCTTATTCTGTCCGTTTCCCTTTTTTGGGTATTAAGCTCTATTGTATTCAATTTTAAATATTCGCTCCCTTCAAACTGTCTAAAGTCCAGATACATTTTTTTTGTAGTTTGCCTTTTAATTGTTTGTAGAACGTCGATGCCTATTAGACCGTCTTCTTAACTAGATTCTATTTATTTCTTGGGTAAGCATAAGGTCAAGGAAGAAACTTGTTGCTCCTGTATATACTAAAAATTTTAGGGGTCTGCCAAATGGGGAACCTATTTTAATTTATGGAAGTGTCGATCCCTGTTTGTTCACGTCTATGTACCCTGTCTGTTGCTTGAGGATTCTGTTTGAAAATTTGTCTGTTCGTTAAATTTTTGTGTGTGGTTTGTAGTCGTGTTTGCGTTTCCGTCTTCTTTATTGTATAGTTGATTGTTGGTGTGTCTCTGAGTCTGAGTACTACTCTTTTGGGGTTTTAGCATAATTGTCGGTCTATCGAAATTGTTGTTAGAATTATAGTTCCAGTTGTTATTTGGTCGTTGCTGATTCTTTTTGTGTGATAATAGTTGTCCTGTCTTCTACCTTAACCATTATTAGAGTTTGAGTTATATGGCTTGTTCTTATTATTTGTATATTCTATTGGTGTGTCTTTTTGGTCTGTTTGGTTTCTATTTTCTGGTGGGCCTGACCTTTCCGATGTGTTATGTCCACGTCTGCATTCTTGATAATAAATATCTCTTTCCATAATTGATGCGTCATAAGCATCTTTAAGAGCTGTAAGTCTCATTGCCCTCAGAAATGCTCCTAAGGGTCGCCTAACTCCTGTTCAAACATATTTTCATATACGAATCTTATTTTGTTTTTAAAATACTATCTTCTGATTCTGTATTTCCTATCAGATTGAATAGGGCTATTTTTATTTCGTTAAGTTATTCGCAAAGTCCGGTCACAGACGGGTCTTTCTGTGTTAGCAAGTGTAAATCGTATAGAAGAGATGATTCTTCGCATTTGCTGCAAAATTGGTTACAAGGGTCTCTTTAATCTGGTCCCAATTTCCTGCTGAAAATAGGACGTCATTGGCTTCTCCTCCTATTTTACTTCTGATAGCTCTCATTAATAGCTGTCCGTACGGAGTGTGGTCTGTGCCTGTAATTAATATAAGGGTTTCTTCTAAAAATTGTTATAAATTCGTAAAGTGCCTTAATGTTCCCGTTGAAAAGTGGTAGGTAGCGATTTGCATCTGGGATGTGGCGGTGGTGTTTTCGAAGTCTATGCCATTGTTACCGCTATTTATTTCGCTATAGTTTTGGGTACGATAGTCTAAGTACGATTTTTAGGGCAGTTACTTCTGTTATATCTTACAAACTAGCACTTATATAACATATAGTATATGTGTTTTGATATGTGTTTGTTCTTACGATATGTAACGGCTGCCTTTTAAAATAAAAAAATTATGGTTATTCATTTTAACGTAGACGGAAAGTATCAGACGATTCTTAACTTAACCTTAACTTGTAAGAAAAAAATTGTTAATCAATGATGTGGCAACGCTAGATGCCAAAAGCATTGGAAGGATATCGTGATTGAAGTGCTGTTTTTGTATACCGATGCTGAGACCATGCCAAAGCGCATGGCTTACTCTTCTTTTAATTTCGGCGGCACTACGAAGCAGACGTCCACTTAAGAGCAACATCAAGTAATCTTTTTCAAACTGCAAAGGCCGGTCGTCTAAAGACACGTGGAAGAAATTTCCCACCAACCAAATACTGATCTGCAGGCCAATATAATATAAGGCGAAGCTTAAGCCGTGTTGCCATAGCCACGGGTGTAAAATCCACCTCGAGGGTCTGCCACAACGAGTGGGGAATTCTAAAAAAACTTTCTCTATCCACGGAAAGCGAATTTTCGGTGGAATGCCGTTGGCAAACGCAGCTTCGATGTCAAGGGTAGCAGCTATAATTTCACGGTGCCAGAAGCAACAAGCACGTATGGCTACGCATAGAGCCACGAGTGCTTCTACATAACATATAGCTTCGGAACGCCAATGTGAAAATGGACCCTGCTAAGCCATCCACTTATATAAAAAGTAGCCCGGCCTTCGTTATAAAATTTGCTAGCGAAAACTATTAGCGATCATAAATTATCCGATTTATTAAATGTGCATTATGGACCGAACAGACGGTAATTCCAGAGGAAGGGATGACGGGATGAAGTTTTAATTGGAGCGCTGTTGCTACGGGGCTAAGTGAAAATAGCTGTTGTCACTGAGTCCTACTGGGTCTCGCATTTTTTTTTTTGTAAGCAGCGCTCACTTCATACACTGGAACCGCACCGATAGAAATAGTTTGTACATACAAGGTCGATCGCACGCTGCTGCATAATTTGCCTTTACGTCGAGGTTCATTTTCGTTTTGTGCATGCAGCTGAGCAGAAGTGAAAGCGAACAGAAGCGCATCAAATCGAATCGTACAGCGTACAACGTACAACGATACGTTGTGACGAACAAGATGCAAGTGCGAGAAGAACAACAAGTATTATTCAACCCGGTGGAACTGCAACGCTTGTAACGGCTTGGTCAACGGTACAGGCTAACGGATCGCCCGTTCCTGCTGGAGTACAAGATAAAGTCGCCTTATAGCGGCTGTCCGTCTACGTCGTCTGCAGCTACTGAAAAGGAAACTTCAACACCGATGCAGCAAAGAACTGAGAAATTTAGAGCACTATTCGACCCTTTGGGATACCAGAACGCGATCTGCTAACAGAAACAGGTTGCGGTTATTGGAGTGTACACCACCAGTTTGCCATATCATGCAAATACGACGGTGTTTAACCAGGCTATGGAGCCCAGTTCTGCCGCTTACATGGGCTACACAGGTCTGCGAGCGCTCAATAGATCGACCGAGCACGCGCCACGGCAGCAAATCGACAATGTGCATTGTAATAATGCGACGCCGTTGAATGGATCGCTGACATCTGCGCATATAAGTGCGCGACATATCATCAGCAAAGATTTACCATTTTTTAAAGGCAAACCAGAGGAATGGTTTATCTTTATCAGCAATTATGAGCAACCCACAGAATGATGTGGTAAAGAGGAAATTCTAATCAGGCTTCAGAAGTGCCTCAGAACGTAAGCCCTGGATGCGGTGCGTGAAAACTTATGATCCTAGCTATAGTGCCGTATGCTATAGGCACATTGCGAATGTTGTATGGCCGCTCTGAAATATTACATACTCGCTGCAGCAAAAGCTACGAAAGGAACCAGCAATATAAGCGGACAACTTGAACACTGTTATTCGACTGGCCTTAGCTGTCCAAAACTATTTCACAACGATAGCGGCCATTGGTATGCACGAATATCTTTACGATCCCGGGCTGTGTTTTGATATGTGTTTGTTCTTACGATATGTAACGGCTGCCTTTTAAAATAAAAAAATTATGGCTATTCATTTTAACGTAGACGGAAAGTATCAGACGATTCTTAATAATTTACATTTAAGTGGCAACCTTAACTTGTAAGTAAAAAATTGTTAATCAATGATGTGGCAACGCTAGATGCCAAAAGCATTGGAAGGATATCGTGATTGAAGTGCTTTTTTTGTATACCGATGCTGAGACCATGCCAAAGCGCATGGCGTACTCTTCTTTTAATTTCGGCGGTTCTACGAAGCAGACGTCCACTTAAGAGCAACATCAAGTAATCTTTTACAAGCTGCAAAGGCCGGTCGTCTAAAGACACGTGGAAGAAATTTCCCACCAACCAAATACTGATCTGCAGGCCAATATAATATAAGGCGAAGCTTAAGCCGTGTTGCCATTGCCACGGGTGTAAAATCCACCTCGAGGGTCTGCCATTCTAAAAAAACTTTCTCTATCCACGGAAAGCGAATTTTCGGTGGAATGCCGTTGGCAAGCGCAGCTTCGATGTCAAGGGTAGCAGCTATAATTTCACCGTGCCAGAAGCAACAAGCACGTATGGCTACGCATAGAGCCACGAGTGCTTCTACATAACATAAAGCTTCGGAACGGCAATGTGAAAATGGACCCTGCTAAGCCATCCACTTATATAAAAAGTAGCCCGGCCTTCGATATAAAATTTGCTAGCGAAAACTATTAGCGATCTTAAATTAAGATCTTCGAAAATCCGATTTAATAAATGTGCATTATGGACCGAACAGACGGTAATTCCAGAGGAAGGGATGACGGGATAAAATTTTAATTGGAGTGCTGTTGCTACGGGGCTAAGTGAAAATAGCTCTGAAATATTACATGCTCGCTGCAGCAAAAGCTAAGAGAGGAACCAGCAATATAAGCGGACAACTTGAACACTGTTATTCGACTGGCCTTAGCTGTCCAAAACTATTTCACAAGATGCCCAGCAATATGAAATAGGAGTTGGTAGCTAACATAACATCGTGGTTTCTTCCTATCTTAACAGTCACCCATGCATAGTTTTATAATTTAAGTACGTTCTTCGGGGTTAAGGTGGCTTACTCGTATGTTGAGGTGGCTTATTCTGTCCGTTTCCCTTTTTTGGGTATTAAGCTCTATTGTATTCATTTCTAAATATTCGCTCCCTTCAAACTGTCTAAAGTCCAGATACTTTTTTTTTGTAGTTTGCCTTTTAATTGTTTGTAGAACGTCGATGCCTATTAGACCGTCTTCTTAACTAGATTCTATTTATTTCTTGGGTAAGCATAAGGTCAAGGAAGAAATTTGTTGCTCCTGTATATACTAAAAATTTTAGGGGTCTGCCAAATGGGGAACCTATTTTAATTTATGGAAGTGTCGATCCCTGTTTGTTCACGTCTGTGTACCTTGTCTGTTGCGTGAGGATTCTGTTTGAAAATTTGTCTGTTCGTTAAATTTTTGTGTGTGGTTTGTAGTCGTGTTTGCGTTTCCGTCTTCTTTATTGTATAGTTGATTGTTGGTGTGTCTCTGAGTCTGAGCACTACTCTTTTGGGGTTTTAGCATAATTGTCGGTCTATCGGAATTGTTGTTAGAATTATAGTTCCAGTTGTTATTTGGTCGTTGCTGATTCTTTTTGTGTGATAATAGTTGTCCTGTCTTCTACCTTAACCATTATTAGAGTTTGAGTTATATGGCTTGTTCTTATTATTTGTATATTCTATTGGTGTGTCTTTTTGATCTGTTTGGTTTCTATTTCCTGGTGGGCCTGACCTTTCCGATGTGTTATGTCCACGTCTGCATTCTTGATAATAAATATCTCTTTCCATAATTGATGCGTCATAAGCATCTTTAAGAGCTGTAAGTCTCATTGCCCTCAGAAATGCTCCTAAGGGTCGCCTAACTCCTGTTCAAACATATTTTCATATACGAATCTTATTTTGTTTTTAAAATACTATCTTCTGATTCTGTATTTCCTATCAGATAGAATAGGGCTAGTTTTATTTCGTTTAGTTATTCGCAAAGTCCGGTCACAGACGGGTCTTTCTGTGTTAGCAAGTGTAAATCGTATAGAAGAGATGATTCTTCGCATTTGCTGCAAAATTGGTTACAAGGGTCTCTTTAATCTGGTCCCAATTTCCTGCTGAAAATAGGACGTCATTGGCTTCTCCTCCTATTTTACTTCTGATAGCTCTCATTAATAGCTGTCCGTACGGAGTGTGGTCTGTGCCTGTAATTAATATAAGGGTTTCTTCTAAAAATTGTAATAAATTCGTAAAGTGCCTTAATGTTCCCGTTGAAAAGTGGTAGGTAGCGATTTGCATCTGGGATGTGGCGGTGGTGTTTTCGAAGTCTATGCCATTGTTACCGCTATTTATTTCGCTATAGTTTTGGGTACGATAGTCTAAGTACGATTTTTAGGGCAGTTACTTCTGTTATATCTTACAAACTAGCACTTATATAACATATAGTATATGTGTTTTGATATGTGTTTGTTCTTACGATATGTAACGGCTGCCTTTTAAAATAAAAAAATTATGGTTATTCATTTTAACGTAGACGGAAAGTATCAGACGATTCTTAACTTAACCTTAACTTGTAAGAAAAAAATTGTTAATCAATGATGTAGCAACGCTAGATGCCAAAAGCATTGGAAGGATATAGTGATTGAAGTGCTTTTTTTGTATACCGATGCTGAGACCATGCCAAAGCGCATGGCGTACTTTTTCTTTTAATTTCGGCGGCACTACGAAGCAGACGTCCACTTAAGAGCAACATCAAGTAATCTTTTTCAAGCTGCAAAGGCCGGTCGTCTTAAGACACGTGGAAGAAATTTCCCACCAACCAAATACTGATCCGCTGGCCAATATAATATAAGGCGATGCTTAAGCTGTGTTGCCATAGCCACGGGTGTAAAATCCACCTCGAGGGTCTGCCATAACGAGTGGGGAATTCTAAAAGAACTTTCTCTATCCACGGAAAGCTTATTTTCGGTGGAATGCTGTTGGCAAACGCAGCTTCGATGTCAAGGGTAGCAGCTATAATTTCACCGTGCCAGAAGCAACAAGCACGTATGGCTACTCATAGAGCCACGAGTGCTTCTACATAACATATAGCTTCGGAACGCCAATGTGAAAATGGACCCTTCTAAGCCATCCACTTATATAAAAAGTAGCCCGGCCTTCCATATAAAATTTGCTAGCGAAAACTATTAGCGATCTTAAATTAAGATCTTCGAAAATCCGATTTATTAAATGTGCATTATGGACCGAACAGACGGTAATTCCAGAGGAAGGGATGACGGGATGAAGTTTTAATTGGAGCGCTGTTGCTACGGGGCTAAGTGAAAATAGCTGTTGTCACTGAGTCCTACTGGGTCTCGCATTTTTTTTTTTGTAAGCAGCACTCACTTCATACACTGGAAGCGCACCGTTAGAAATAGTTTGTACATACAAAGTCGATCACACGCAGCTGCATAATTTGCCTTTACGTGTGCATGCAGCTGAGCAGAAGTGAAAGAGAACAGAAGCGCGTGCGGAGCACGAATGTAAGTCTCATAAACTTGTAAAACATAGGTTGTTAAATAATGGAAAGATAATACAGATTTCAGCATATCGTATCGTATAGTACATCGAATCGAATCAAATCGAATCGTTCAGCGTACAACGAACTAAAAAAAAAAGTTGTTTCTTTTCGACGCTAGAAATCCCTTCCAAATACGTCACACATTCTGTGTGTCCACATGTGGTACAAGACTCACACATAGCTGCCATAACCCCATCCGGTGGAACTGCAACGCTTGTAACGGCTTGGTCAACGGTACAGGCTAAAGGATCGCCTGTTCCTGCTGGAGTACAAGATAAAGTCGGCGGTGTAGAAAAAGGCAGCGGATCAGCAAACATAGAAACTTATAGCGGCTGTCCGTCTACGTGGTCTGCAGCTACTGGCCTAAGGGAAATTTCAACACCGATGCAGCAAAGAACTGAGAAATTGAGAGCACTCTTCGACCCTTTGGGATACCAGAACGTGATCTGCTAGCAGAAACAGGTTGCGGTTACACCCCAGTTTAACAGTCATGCAAATACGACAGTGTTTAACCAGGCTGCGGAGCCCAGTACTGCCGCTTACATGGGCCACACAGGTAGGGAGCGCTCAATAGATCGACCGAGCACGCGCCTCGGCAGCAATTCGACAATGTGCATTGTAATAATGCGACGCCGTTGAATGGATTGCTGACATCTGCGCAAATAAGTGCGCGACATATCATCAGCCAAGATCTACCAATTTTTAAAGGCAAACCAGAGGAATGGTTTATCTATATCAGCAATTATGAGCAATCCACAGAAAGATGTGGTAACGAGGAAAATCTCATCAGGCTTCAGAAGTGCCTCAGAACGTAAGCCCTGGATGCGGTGCGTGGGAAACTTATGATCCTAGCTATATTGCCGTATGATATAGGCACATTGCGAATGTTGTATGGCCGCTCTGAAATATTACATGCTCGCTGCAGCAAAAGCTAAGAGAGGAACCAGCAATATAAGCGGACAGCTTGAACACTGTTATCCGACTGGCCTTAGCTGTCCAAAACTATTTCACAATGATAGCGGCCATTGGTATGCACGAATATCTTTACGATCCCGGGCTGCTAAACGAGCTTGTTGCTAAGATGCCCAGCAATATGATATTGGACTGGGGCCGGCATTCAATGTCAAATGATGGCCACTTTGGCCACTTTTGATAACTGTCTGTTTAATGTGGCAATGTGAGCCGCTATGGTCACGCCCTACGAGACCCCACGGACCGAAAACGAAAAGAAGAGCTCCACGAAAACCACTAGAGAGCGAATTTAGACAGCCCTGAGGGTTCTCAGCAACAACGTTATCAACAGGAACAGGAGAGGTTTTCATGTGCGAAGTGCGTCGGTAACTACCGTCTATCAAATTGCGACGATTGCGAGGGCAATGAAGTCTGCCGTTATGTTTCACGGCAGGTCCGCAAGTAAGACGCTGTTTCGATATGTTCCAATCACGCCCAAAATTAATTTAAAAAGTGTGCGCATATATGCATTAGTGGAAGAGGGAGCCGAGCGTACGCTAATAGAAAGAGCGGTTGCAGACGAGCTGGAACTAGATGGTCCTGCGACCCAGCTGTGTCTTAAATGGCGACATTACCAAGAACAAACCTTAGTCTATGTCTGCGCTATGCAAGCGACCCATACCACAGGTGGCCAGCGTTGACTTCTCCACGGCAAATTTTCATGGGCGCAGGCCGATCTGAAGGCAGCCAGTGAGGCGGAAGGTCTCGGCTCTGATGAGAGCGATGGCCTCTCCACCAATAATCATCAGCAGCAGCAGAGCAAGAGCAACGGTTCGAATTTGAATATCAATCGCAAGTTCTTCTCTAACACAACCAAAGCGATTGTCTGGGGCATGCAGCAGCGTGCGGTGCAATCCATGCTCGATTTCGATTTCATATGTCCGATGCCATACACAAGCACAAGGAGGTCGATGTTATGGTCAACCCAACAAGAAGGGTGTGGCCATAATTGGACCCGCCACAGTGGGCGGCGTGAAAACAGGCTGCTTTAAGATTGGCAATAAGAGCGGCATGCTCGATAATATATTGCACACAAAGCTCTAGCGTCCCGGCAGTGTGGCGCATGTCTCCCGCTCGGTTGGCATGTCCAACGAGATCAATAATATCATATCGAAGACAACGGATGGCGTCGTTAAAGGCATTGCCATTGGAGGGGACAGATATCCCGGCTCCACGTTCATGGATCACATTCTGCGCTATCAGTCAAATCCGGAAACGAAACTCATTGTGTTGCTGGGCGAGGTGGATGGCACCGAGCAGTACGATGTGTGCGCCGTAGTCAAGGATGGACGCATCACAAAGCCTCTGGTAGCCTGGTGCATTGGCTCCTGCGCTAGTATGTTTACCTCGGAGGTACAGTTCGGCCATGCCGGCTCCTGTGCGAATTCAGATCGCGAAACGGCTACGGCAAGGAAAAAGGCGCTGCGGGACGCTGGCGCATACGTTCCGGACCCGTTTAATACGCCTGGCGAGCGAAGAGGGGCCGCCACCGACGGTGCCCATGGACTACTCATGGGCCCGCGAGCTGGGTCTGATCCGCAAGCCGGCATCGTTTATGACCTCAATATGTAATGAGCGCGGCCAGGAGCTGATCTATGCGGGCATTCCCATCAGTGAAGAGCTCAACAAGGACGTTGGCATTGGAGGCGTCATTTCGCTGCGTGGTTTGCTGACAATTGGTGATCGCTTTGGCGGGGCGCCCGATGGCTCGGCCAGGCAATTCTCAGAGGCATGCGACACCAACTTGCATCCCATGGAGTTTGTGAACAAAATGCGCAAGGAGGCTAAACTTATTTTGGGCATTGGATATCGCGCTAATTCCATTAACCATCCCGATATGCGTGTCAAAATTATTAAGGAGTTTGTCAGGGAAAACTTCCCGCAGTGTCCGCTGCTTAAGTAATTCTGAATGTGGATGGTGTGATTGCCACCGCCCAGTTTGTCTCCCCTCTCTCTCTTCCCCTCTCTCTATATATATCTCTTAGTTAAATACATTACAAATGTTTACAGTTTCATAACCAAGCCGCATTAACATTCATTCTATTTACCAGCATAAAGTTATTAAGTTACGAAAGTATATTGAAGACGTATACAGTTGAGTAATACAGTTAGCTGAGTAATACAGTTGAGCTGGGTTCGTGCTAGCGGCGGTTTCGAGATGCGCCGCTGGAAATCAAACTCGAAGCAAGTTATACAGGCGCTGGAACACGACTGTCAGAAATTGGACAAGCGTATCAGCACTCTGGATGAAGTGCAAGGGAAGGTCTTAGGCCTGTGTTGGCTACCTGGACAAGATATTTTGACGTTTGTGGTGAAGCCGAACTTGATGGGAAGGCATCTAATGAACGCCCAACTAAAAGACGCGTTCTAAGCGTGATCATGTCTATTTTCGACCCGCTCGGGCTGCTAGGGTTCTTTAATATACGTGCCAAGATCATCCTTCAGCACATATGGCGATCCAGCTTTGGATGGGATAATGACCACACCAATGAAGACGAAGCCGATTGGCAACACTGGTTTGATCTAGTTTCAAAGTTGAATGCCGACCGCATTCCACGGTGTGTGAAGTGGGTGAGCCGAACCCAGGCTGTACAGATGTATAGATTCGTGGACGCCAGCATGAATGCTTACGCCGCAGTTGTATTTCTGCGGGCTGAACTTGATGGCCAAGTACATTGCAGTTTGGCCGCCTCGAAAACGAGAGTAGCACCCTTGAAGCCCGTGTCCATCCCTCGCATGGAACTGATGGCCGCGGTCTTAGGTCTAAGACTAGCCAAATGCATCCAAAAGAAAATGTCGGTACGCATACATAGACTAACATTGTGGGCAGATTTAAAGGATGTGCTCTAGTGGATCCGTTCCGATGCTCGAAAGTTTCAGCGGCTCGTAGCGCTTTGCATCGGAGAGATTTTAGAAGATTCAGATGTAGACAGCTGGCGTTGGGTCCTATCGGCTCAAAATGTGGCAGACGTTGGCACGAAATGGACCAAAACGCCCGAAATTCATGGCTCAACCCGGTGGTTCAATGGACCACCATTTTTGTATCTAGAAGAATCGCAGTGGCCTCACACGGAAATAAACATGCTGTACCGTGCAGAAGAACAACCCAATCACGCGTCTTCATGGAGATGCATCAAGCCGGATCTGCAGACGCGGCTGCCCCCGCCGCATGCTGTCGGACATTGGCACAAATTTCAGAGGCGTTAGCAGACTATTAAAAGATGAAATTGAACGTATAGCGCCGGCGCTGATCGAGCGACAGTACCCAGAATTCGAGTTCACCTTTATCCCGCCAGGATCACCCCACATGGGAGGATCGTGGGAACGAATGGTGCGCTCTACAAAGTCAATACTGTCGGAGATTCTGACGCACTCTGGGCTACGATAGGAGGTGCTACGAACAGCATTGGTTGACGTAGAAAGCGTGCTCAACTCAGGGCCGCTCACTTTTGTTCCCTTGGAGACATCTGACCCCGAAGCCCTGACTCCGAATCATTTTCTTATTGGTCATTCAAGCGGATTGCGTGAGAGAGGCTAACGGGCGCATGGCGGAGCTAGCTTGGCACGAGGCTTCCGAGTCGTCAGTCAATTGGCTGACCAATTTTGGAAGAGATTGGTGCGCGAGTATCTGCCTACACTCATTAGACGTACCAAGTGGTCTCAACCGCCGCTCGAGCCAATATCAGTCGACGACATCGTCATATTAGTGGACGACCGTGCCAAGCGAAATTTGCTGGACAATAGGAGTGGTCGTTCGTGCACCGTTCAAAGGATGGCCAGGTCCGTAGCGTCGTGGTGCGAAACGCCGATGGAATTATTATTCGGCCCGCCGTCAAGCTAGCTCAGCTTGACATTAAAGTTGGTAACACTGCACGGACGTTCGTGAATTACGGGGTGGGGAATGTTACGGGGCGAAGGGGAAATAGCTGTTGTCACATTCAAAGTCGATCGCACGCAGCTGCACACGTTCGCCTTTACGTAGAGGTTGTAAAGTAGCTTCTTGGCCGGGGTGATAACTCAGTCTTATCCAGGTCCACTCTACAAGAAATTTGTTTTGTGCCTGCAGCTGAGCAGAAGTGAAAGAGAAGAAACAGAAGCGCGTGCGGAGCACGAATGTTAGTCTCATAATAATGTAAAATATAGGTTGTTAAATAATGAAAAGATAATAAAGCGTATCGTGTCGTTCATATCATATCATATCGTATGGAACGAATTGAATCGAATCGTACAGCGTACAACGAACCAAAGAAAAAGTTGTTTCGCTATCAGAGGAAGCTGCTAAAGATATGGAGCACTTGACTTTGATAGAATCGAATTATCCAGTGGCATGGTGATATACGAGTATAGTATTTACATTACATGGATGTTTTTGATCATCAATTAGCAGTTCAACATGGAGACGCCAAGTGTCTAAGGCGGTTTGTGCAGACCTGCTGCTCATGTCTGAATTTGTTGGAGAAAGCTGGAGTTGGTATAAAGCAGTAATCTCAAGTTTTGGTATATTTTATGATGAAAAGGCTAATTAAGCAATTAAGAGTAGATTGGGAACGTTCATTAGCGTCGTCGCCAGATCTACCGACATTTGAAGAGCTTTGTGTTTACCTCGACTCCCAATATCAAACGGTGATTAGGGCATCGTCGGGAAGTAGCGAGGAAACGCAGCCAATAAAAAGCAAGGCGGATATGGAAAGGAGGAGCACCCCATTGGAACTTGCAATGTATTCAAAGAAATGTGTGCGTCGGATCGTAAGGCAATTGTATTGAAACATCGGTTATGTTTTTAGTGTCTTAAAAAAATGGATGGAAGGAAGATGGATACAAGTGCACATCAAGTATCTACAAATTTAATCGACGGAAAGGATAAAGTCCTGCATTTTACAAGACGGGAGGTCTTGGTACCAACAGCAATGGTTCTTGAAGCTTCGAGCCTATTTAGATCAGTGTTCCCAAGCATCGTTCATTTCAGAGAGTGCAGCCCAACAACTACAGGTGACAAGGAAAAGGGTATACATAAAAATCAACGGCTTAGCGAGCGAAAGAAAACGAAGCGTCTACAAGAATTGAGTTAAATTTAGGATCCGAATCATCAAGCAGCTGCATGTGGCAGGTCGCGAAATTGTGCAAGGTGCGCCGAGCGGCACCACCAAATGGATGCGCCTAGAAACGGCGCCCCAAAGAAAAAAGATACAAGTGCACAGCAAGTATCTAAAAATGTAATCAACGGAAAGAATGAAGTCCTACATTTTACAAGACATGAAGTCTTGTTACCAACGAACGAAAGAATTACCGAAGCGTCTACAGGAATTGAGTTCAAGTTAGGATCCGTATATGATCCACAGGTAAAGCATAAGATATTTGCGTGTGTCCTACCCAATGCCCGACAGAAGAATATCTACCACGAAGTGGCCACATCTATGGGATTTCCGTATAGCCGATCCTAATTATTTTATTCCACAAGGTGTTGACATTTTGCTCGGGAGCGATATTTATGATGAGCTGATGTTAGGTGAGGCATACCGAGGACCAACAGGTTGGACCAAACGATGGTGATTGGTTCGTCATATCGTCATATCATACCAATTTAAAGGAAGCATATTATCACATCATTAATGAGTATCTGGAGCTGGGCCGTAACCCGTTCCGTCTAAGCTTCATAACATCATGCAATCATCATCTGAAGGAGGAGTTCAACATTGTTATCTACCGCATCACCAAGTTATAAAGGAAACATCATCAATTACGATGATCCGAGATGTGTTGGACGGCTCGAGCAAGACAAGCAATGGGAAGTCATTGCATGACATTTTAGCAATTGGGCCAAAATTACACCTGCAGCTGCCTGGAGTTATTCTCAATTGGCGTGGTCTAAGATTCGTGTTTATGGCTGATGTAGAGAAAATGGCACATTAGAGTTGAGAAAGTGGGCAAGTACTTGCCCAAAATTGTTAGAAAAGATACAAATCGAATTTCGAGGAACGAAGGGATTGTTGCCCCTTGATGGCGAGGACACAATTCGTACGCTGGGTGTACGCTGGGTGTACACTGGAGCCCTGTAGACGATGAATTTCCATTTCAGTTAAATTTTGAACTATCAGCAGGCTTACCTACGAAGCGATCAATTCTGTCAACAGTTGCGAGGTTATTCAATCCTATGTGGTGGCTGAGTCCGATTATTGTAACCGGGAAAATAATATTGCAGCGTCTTTGGAAGGATAAGATTGGCTGGGATGACGTAGTGCCAGCAGCCGTTAGAAGAGAATGGGATTATATAACGCAGCAGCAGCAGAACTACACATCTTTTGTGATGCATCAGCGCAAGCCTATGGAGCGGTTGCATATTAACGTGTTCCAACCGGGGATAACGCATTCCATGCGGAGTTGCTGCTGTCAAAATGGTCTCCCCTGTTAAGCCACAATTAACCATACCCAGAGTATGTTGTCTATAAGAGGTGCAAACTGGAAGGTATTTGTTTCAAATCGCATAAACAAAATTCTAGAGATCTCGAATGGAAGACAATGCAGACATGTTCCCTGGAATGATAGCCCTGCCAACCATCTGAGTCGGGGAATTAGCGTATCTAAGTTGACGTCTTGTGAACTGTGGTGGCATGGACCGCAGTGGTTACAGGGGCCGGAAGAAGGATGGCCTTGCAATAACAATGATCAACACCCAGCGGACCAACACGCTAGCCTTCAGCGAGAGTCTCACTAAATGCTCACAAATGACCTCGTATGTGAGCAGAAAACGAGTGGGATACATTTTTATCGCAAAACCCTCGCACACGAGCGTTGCAGTGAGATCTTTACGATAAAAATGCGTGCACAGTAGAGAGAATAGTGTGTTGTTTTTGTTTCTAATATTAATCGTGCTCAGAGAGTGCAAGAGAGAGAGAGAGAGTAAAAATGACTCGGCATTCGGATGCTGCGTTGTTTTTATTGTTGTTACTCAGCCAGAAAAATGTGTTTTTTGTGGGTTGAAAAATTTCTTTGTTCTCTATTCTATTCTCCGCCAAAGCGAGCAAACACGTGGTTAACTGAACAGTGCAAATTGGATTTCTGTAGAGATGTAAGTAATTAACAAGTGTTTATTAAAAACTAAACTTTTCCCTATTGCCCCGAAAGTGCTGAAAAGACGCTCGACAAATTCATTAGGAACTCCTGGCGTGAGATAATAACGGATGATGTTGCAAGACAATGCTCCTGGCGTGGGACGGAGAAAATAAAAATAAAATTAACATATATAATTTTTTTCTATCATTAATAGTTTGAAATTAATTTAATTTAATTTATTTTTAATTTATTTATGTATTAACTTTTATTATAATTATAAGATTGGCAAAGAAATGAGTTTAAAATTTAAATCAAATAAAATGTTATTTATTTTTTAAAGAAAATTTGAATTGAAAATGAATATTAAAAAAAAAACACCAACCAACATTTTTATGGGAACAAAATTGGCATTAAACATAAAAAAGTTTCGCAACCATTTTTTATGCGAGCCGTTTGCATATATTTTAAAAGACTTTTTTAATATTGCTACCGGCCTAAAAAAAATATTTTTTTGAATCAAAAACGTATCACAGAAAATATTTTAAAAGACTCGTTAGAAAAATCAGAAAAGGCTCGCAAAACATATCACAAAAGGCTCGCTAGCCTTATTTCTTGCGACAATCGTAAATAAAACTTTGAGTGCCACAAACTGAACGATATGTGATTCATATTGCTATCGTTTCCCGATGCGATTGCGAGAGTTTTGTCGGGTAAAGTCTCGCATTTCACCAGTTTTCGATAGCATTTGCGACAGTTTGGTCCGCTGGGCAGTCACTTTCACATGTGAGTATTGAGACAAGAAGCTTGACTTGCCACAAGATATCATTGAAAGAGATGCCTTGCTCGATGTTCGTAGGGCAATATTCAGGAGGATATTCAAGAGGAAAGCCTTAAGGATATAATAAGATTGGTGCAGAAAGACTGCTTTGAAAAGGAATGGAAGGCACTCTCTTCTAGCAAGCCGGTCCCAAGAGATAGCAGTTTATTACCCCTCAACCCATATTTTGATTTTTAGCAGCACGGAATGCGGGATGCCTTTTTGCCAGTGAATGACAAACATCCATATATATTACCCTACAAACATTATTTCAGGAGTCTTTTCGTAAATTATAGTCATGCTTGTACCTTGCATGGAGGCTCCTCGCTCACACTCAATTATATAAGAAAGAAATTTTGGATCATCAAAGCGCGTAATTCGTTTTGGTATACATAAATGTATAACATGTTTCAAAATGAAGCCTCAGTTTTCAAGTCAACAAATGGGAAATTTGCTAGCGGTGCGTGTGCGGCCCTCAAGATCTTTCTCATCTGTCGGAGTTGACTATGCTGGACCTATTAACATTTCGCCATCAATGGGAAGAGGACGTGTAGCACAAAAGGGATACGTTGCCGTTGGTGACCAAGGCCGTACATTTGGCAGACGTGGTCTATGTACAGATATTTATAGTGACTGTGGTACAAACTTTGTTGGAGCCAACAAAAAACTACAAGCTGATGGGGAGGCGTACTATTCTTACATTTCAAGATTGATCGCGCCAAAGTTACTGAATAAGGGAATCACTTGGCATTTCAACCCTCCATCAGCTCCATACTTCGGTGGATTATGGGAAGCTGGAGTTAAGTCCACGAAGTATCATCTCAAGAGAACCATTGAAGATCGAGTGTTAACCTTTGATTAAATTGCGAACGTGATAGCATAAATTGAGTCTTGTCTTAATTCAAGGCCTCTATGTCCTATTTCGAATGATCCTGAGGATTTTCTCCCTGGTGATGTCGCCTTCTACTCCTGAAGAACCTGAATTAAGTTTAATGGAGAAACTGTCAACACTATTCACAATTTTGGAAAAGAACTGAATATTTGACACGGTTGCAGAGAAGACCAAAATGGTTGCAGATGAAGAGAAACCTAGATGTTGGATGCATGGTGTTAATAAAGGATGAACTATTTCCTTCGCATCGATGGCCTTCGGGTCGAATTACAATCACTCATGCTGGTGCAGATGGATTAGTTAGAGTTGTGACTCTTAAAACATGCAGTGGTATTATCAAACGGCCAGTAACAAAGCTCTGTCCGTTACCCATACAAGAGAATTGGCTTTATAATGACACCTAACCTTTACGGAAATTTTAAATTGTACTCTTCTATTTTCAGTTTAAGTTAGAGACTCTGAACGCTAGTGGACGTGAATTTGATGATTGATGCTGCAATTATCAAACGGGGGAGAATGTTTGTGCTACAGTTAACCCACAAGAGCAATCGCGCCGGCCGAAGAGCGTATATTATAAGAGAGCTCATGAAATGAGCGAATAACGAATATGCATCTGTGCTTATATCAGGCGCATTAAGTGATGTCTTATCACTCAATTGATCACGCGCTATCACGATTGAGTTGAGTTATATTTAGTGGCTCTCTCAAGAGGTCGAGCGTTAAGTCCTGTTACTTTAAGTTATCTTACTTTCTTGTATTTGTAATTCTATTGAGCTTTGAGTTGGCTAGCTTAGTCACCGGACGTAGGCTCTGTGTAGGTCAATTTAACTTATATAAAAGTTAGGTTAAATTAAAAAAAAGTTGAAGTCTTTTAAAATGAATAACTCCGCTCGTGAACTGGGACTCTTTTTCTTTTTCTTTATATAACCTCAAAGCCGCCTCGGTTGGTAACCACGCCGCAGGTTGCATCATATCTACGGCCAGTTTGGGGCTCCGCACATGGCGCAGCCGATATCCAACAATCTCTAAAAAAATTAGTCATTATTAGTTAAGAATAATAGGAAAAAACAAAAAATTAAATAGATATATATAAAGAGAAGAAGGGATTGTTATGAAAAAAGAGAATAATAAAGTTCAATTATCTATAAAAATCTAGTTATAATTGGGAAAGAAATAGTCCTATTAAGATTTTCAGGCTTATTTGGATCAATACAAAGGGCGAAATAGAAATAAGGGAATTTACACTAAATATATTTTAATTAAAAAGAATGAAGGAAAAAAGAATAAATTATATTGATATCAATTAAGAGCAAAAGGAAGCTAATTACTCGATTTTCAGGCATATTAGCATTTTATATTTTCACTATATATTTATATATGTTGCTTAAAAGGAAAAAAGAAAATATTAAATTGATATATATTTAGACTATATTATGGAAAAGCGAAGGATTAAAATTCAATTATCTCTAAAAAACTAGTCATAATTGGGTAAGAAAATGTCATATTTGGATTTTCAGGCATATTTGTATCAATGTATAGGGCGAAATAGAAAAAAAATATATATTTTGAATAAAGGGAGAAAGAAAAAATTAAATTGATATATATGAAGAGAAGGAAGCTAATTATGTTATGAAAAAAGAGAAAAATAAAAATCAATTAATAATAACCGAGAAAGAAGGGCTATCTTCTTCACGCGGAAGATTTAATAACCTTGCACACCCAATCTTTTCATAATGCTTATAGTGATTTGCCCGTATCTAAGAAAGAAAGGGAAAATAGTTAATGCCGAGTATGGTTAAGAAGAAGTGTTCCATACAACAACGTAATTTTCGACCGACCTTTCCTATGGCAGCTATATGATATAGTTGTCCGATGTTGATAGCATTTTGCATAAATTTAAGGAGCATAGTAAAACTAATAAACGCCGAGTTTGGTCAAGATATCTGAAAAAAAAATAATATTCCATACAACAAATTAATTTTGAACCGATCGTTCCTATGGCAGCTATATAATATAATAGTCCGATGTTGATAGGATTTAGTAAATATATGAGGAGCAAGATATCAAGATATCTTGATAAACAAAAATGTTTTTCGTACAAGAACCTTTTCAACCGATTTTTCCTATGGCAGCTATATGAGATAGAGGTCCTATCCAACTGGTTTTGACATATATACTGCGTGCAACGGAAAAAGGCAGTTTCATAAAGATACCTTTAAACCTAAGAGACTAGTTCGTATAGAAACAGGCAGACGAACAGCCGGACAGGGACATGGCTATATCGACTTGG
>NW_026997798.1:0-5230 GCF_035044405.1 Drosophila montana
CGACCGTGATAGCGCGTGATCAATTGAGTGATAAGACATCACTTAATGTGGCTGATCTAAGCACAGATGCATGTTCGTTATTCGCTCATTTCATGAGCTCTCTTATAATATACGCTCTTCGGAAGGCGCGATTGCTCTTGTGGGTTATCTGTAGCCCAAACAGAGATAATTGAATATTAATCCTTTTCTATTTTCATAATATAATAAGTTTCGTTCTTCTCTAAATATATATCAATTTATTTTTTGCTTTTTATACCTGGAAATCGAAATTGGACAATTTCTTAGCTTATAATGACTAGCTTTTTAGAGTTTATTTATTTTAATACTTTTCTATTTTCATAATATAATAAGCTTCAATCTTCTAGTAATTTATTTTATTCTTTTTTCCTTTATTCTTATTAATCAAAATATATTTAGTGAAGAGCCCCTTTTATTTCTTTTTCGCCCTTTATATTGATACAAATATGCCTGAAAATCGAATTGGGAAATTTTCTTACCCAATTATGACTAGTTTTTCATACAATAATTAGCCTATTTTTTCCCGTAGTATATATTAATTTAATTTTTCTTTTAATCAAAATATGTTTAGTGAAAAGCACCTTTTTTTCTTTTTTGCCCTTTATATTGATACCTGAAAATCGAAATAGGAAATTATCTTACCCAATTATGACTAGTTTTTTAGAGATAATTGAATTTTCATCATTTTCTATTTTCATAATATAATTAGCTTCGTTCTTCTCTAAATATATTTCAATATTATTTTTTCTTTTTTTATTTTTTCCTTTTAATCAAAATATATGTAGTGAAAAGCCTTGATTAATGGTGCATCCGTTTGCGTTGCTGGTGTTCCCTCTGCGAACGTCGATGTCTCTGAGCTTCAAGTGTTGTTTTGTTCCGGACTGCGTCGTTGTCAGGCGATGGCTCCTTTTGGATAGTTGTTTGTTTTACTTGCTGTTTGTTATTGCTGCTGCTGCTCCATCTGGTTAGTATTGTTCCTGTAGTTAAACATGTTGTATAAAATATTCCCTCGTTGGGTGACACTTGTCACGGTCGCCATGTAATATTTGGATATCACTATGTCCACGTGTAATATAATTGAAAAGGCATAAGCACGTCAGTGCTGGTTTATAGTCATATTTTGAATGTTCTTTATTCGGAACTCTGTCCGCTTCAAAACCTAAGATATAGGTATTATTATATGTAAAGCTCTGTCGCAGCAGACCATAATTGAAAGAGAGAGAGTGTGTGGTATGTGCATGCATTAGTGAGTACATATATGGTACTCTTGGTATATAAGCCAAGCGTGGGATATTCGCCGTCAGCTAAACGGCCAGCTAGAGTACTAGCGGTCCGCGCTGCGTAATATGAGCCTGAGTCAATAAACTCAAGCGGCTCTGCGCTTTTGGCTTTATGTTTGTTATTGTATGCAACAAAGTGTCGCATACATATGTATTTAAATACAGGGCGTTATTTAATGCATATACACACTACAATACAACTCAACTCAATCGTGATAGCGCGTGATCAATTGAGTGTTAAGACATCACTTATTGCGGCTGATCTAAGCACAGATGCATGTTCGTTATTCACTCATTTCATGAGCACTCTTATAATATACGCTCTTCGGGCGGCGCGATTGCTCTTGTGGGTTATCTGTAGCCCAAACAGAGATAATTGAATATTAATCATTCTATATTTGCATAATGTAAAAAGCTTCGTTCCTCTCTAAATATATATCAATTTAATTTTTTATTTTTTCCTTTATATTGATCCACATATGCTTTAAAATCGAAATAAGAAAAAATCTGACCCAATTATAACAATTTTTTTTTTAAATTTTTTTTTTTTATGAATTTTAATCCTCTTTTTCATACAATAATTAGCTTCTTTTTTCCCTTCGTATATATTATTTTATTTTTTTCTTTTGAATCAAAATATATATAATGAAAACCCTTTTTATCTTTTACGCCCTTTATATTGATCCATATGTTCCTGAAAATTGAAAAAATTGGACAATTTCTTAACCAATAATGACTATTTTTTTTTGAGTTAATTGATTTTAATACTTTTCCATTTTCATTATATAATAAACTTCCTTCTTCTCGAAATTTAATTTATTCTCCTTTTCTTTATTCTTTTTAATCAAAATATATTTAGTGAAAAGACTTTTTGTTTCTTTTTCACCCTTTATACTGATACAAATATGCCTGAAATCCGAATTAAGAAATTTTCTTACCCAATTATGACTAGTTTTTCATACAATTATTAATTAGCCTATTTTTTCCCGTAGTATATAAATTTTCTTACCCAATTATGACTAGTTTTTCATACAATTATTAATAAGCCTATTTTTTCCCGTAGTATATATTAATTTAATTTTTTTTTTAAGTAAAATATGTTTAGTGAAAATCCCCTGTTTTTCCTTCTCTTTCTTTTTTTTTGTCATTTATATTGATAAAAATATACCTTAAAATCGAAATAGGAAATGTTCTTACCCAATTATTATTAGTTTTTTATAGATAATTAAGATTAATTCTTCTCTTTTTTCATAACATAGCTTCCATCTTCTCTTCATATATATCAATTTATTGTTTTTCATTTTTCCTTTTATTCAAAATATGTATCTTTTTTTCTATTTCGCCCTTTACATTGATACAAACATGCCTGGAAATCGAAATAGGACATTTTTTTTTAGTTATTTAGAGGTAATTGAATATTAATCCTTCCCTTGTTCAGGAAATTAATTCATTATTATTCGATCTATTCTTTTTAATCAAAATATATTTAGTGAAAAGTCCCTTATATCTTTTTCGCCTTTTGTATTGATCCACATATGCCTGAAAATCGAAATAGCACATTTTCTTACCCAATTATGACTAGCTCTTTAGAGATAATTGAATTTTAATCCTTCTCTATTTTCATACAAAAATTGCCCTCTTTCTTCTCTTCATATATATCAATTTAATTTTTTCATCTTTCCTTTTTTCCTTCTAAGCAACATATATTTTGTGATAAGTCCCTTTGTTCTTTTATATTCAATATAAAATCCAAATATGCCTGAAAATCGAAACAAGAAATTCTCTTACCCAATTATGACTAGTATTTTAGAGATAATTGAATTTTATTCCTTCTCTTTTTTCATAAAATGGATAGCTTCCTTCTTCTTTTATTATACATCAATTCAATTTTTTCTTTTTTCTTTTAATCAAAATATATATAGTGAGAAAAGCCTTTTTTCTTTTTCGCCCTTTATATTGATACAAAAATGCCAGGAAATTGAAAAAGGTAATTTTCTTTATCAATTATGATTAGTTTTTTTTTGCATAAAATAATTAGCATCCCTCTTCTCTTAATCTATATCAATTTAATTTATAATTTTTTCCTTTATTCTTTTTAATCAAAATATATTTAGTGAAAAGCCCATTTTTTATACCCTTACAGAGGGTATTATAATTTTGTCGTATAATGTGTAAAGCATAGAAGGAGACATCTTCGACCCCATAAAGTATATATATTCATGATCAGTATCATCAGCCAAGTCGATATAGCCATGTCCCTGTCCGGCTGTTCGTCTGCCTGTTTCTATACGAACTAGTCTCTTAGGTTTAAAGGTATCTTTATGAAACTGCCTTTTTCCGTTGCACGCAGTATATATGTCAAAACCAGTTGGATAGGACCTCTATCTCATATAGCTGCCATAGGAAAAATCGGTTGAAAAGGTTCTTGTACGAAAAACATTTTTGTTTATCAAGATATCTTGATAACTTGCTCCTCATATATTTACTAAATCCTATCAACATCGGACTATTATATTATATAGCTGCCATAGGAACGATCGGTTCAAAATTAATTTGTTGTATGGAATATTATTTTTTTTCAGATATCTTGACCAAACTCGGCGTTTATTAGTTTTACTATGCTCCTTAAATTTATGCAAAATGCTATCAACATCGGACAACTATATCATATAGCTGCCATAGGAAAGGTCGGTCGAAAATTACGTTGTTCTATGGAACACTTCTTCTTAACCATACTCGGCATTAACTATTTTCCCCTTCTTTCTTAGATACAGGCAAATCACTATAAGCATTATGAAAAGATTGGGTGTGCAAGGGTATTAAATCTTCGGCGTGAAGAAGATAGCCCTTCTTTCTCGGTTATTATTAATTAAATTTTATTCTTCTCTTTTTTCATAACATAATTAGCTTCCTTCTCTTCATATATATCAATTTAATTTTTTCTTTCTCCTTTTATTCAAAATATATATTTTTTTTCTATTTCGCCCTATACATTGATACAAATATGCCTGAAAATCCAAATATGACATTTTCTTACCCAATTATGACTAGTTTTTTAGAGATAATTGAATTTTAATCCTTCGCTTTTCCATAATATAGTCTAAATATATATCAATTTAATATTTTCTTTTTTCCTTTTAAGCAACATATATAAATATATAGTGAAAATATAAAATGCTAATATGCCTGAAAATCGAGTAATTAGCTTCCTTTTGCTCTTAATTGATATCAATATAATTTATTCTTTTTTCCTTCATTCTTTTTAATTAAAATATATTTAGTGTAAATTCCCTTATTTCTATTTCGCCCTTTGTATTGATCCAAATAAGCCTGAAAATCTTAATAGGACTATTTCTTTCCCAATTATAACTAGATTTTTATAGATAATTGAACTTTATTATTCTCTTTTTTCATAACAATCCCTTCTTCTCTTTATATATATCTATTTAATTTTTTGTTTTTTCCTATTATTCTTAACTAATAATGACTAATTTTTTTAGAGATTGTTGGATATCGGCTGCGCCATGTGCGGAGCCCCAAACTGGCCGTAGATATGATGCAACCTGCGGCGTGGTTACCAACCGAGGCGGCTTTGAGGTTATATAAAGAAAAAGAAAAAGAGTCCCAGTTCACGAGCGGAGTTATTCATTTTAAAAGACTTCAACTTTTTTTTAATTTAACCTAACTTTTATATAAGTTAAATTGACCTACACAGAGCCTACGTCCGGTGACTTGGACTGACGAATTTGTCGCAAATTCCGCTGTTACTAAGCTAGCCAACTCAAAGCTCAATAGAATTACAAATACAAGAAAGTAAGATAACTTAAAGTAACAGGACTTAACGCTCGACCGCTTGAGAGAGCCACTAAATATAACTCAACTCAATCGTGATAGCGCGTGATCAATTGAGTGATAAGACATCACTTAATGCG
>NW_026997799.1:0-2125 GCF_035044405.1 Drosophila montana
CCTAGGTTGGTAACCACGCCGCATGTTGCATCATATCTACGGACAGTTTGTGGCTCCGCACATGGCGCAGCCGATATCCAACATATTTTTGGTGCCTCCTGTGAGGAATGATTCTTGGCGATTGAACTGTGGAGTTTGTGATTGGACATTGGATTGTGATTGCTGAAAGCAGTGCGACCTAATTGAAAGCGTGAGAGCAATTTGACACTAACGTGTTAGGTTAGGTGATCAGAATGGCCGAAAAACTCATGTATTTAACTTTTGAGAAAACTGCACTGTTGGCCTCGTTGGAGAAATTACTAAAAAAATACAAGGCTGATGAATCGGTACATACGGAAACCCAGCTTGAAGCCAGGCTTGAATCGATGGTAGAAATTAACGCAGAATTTAAACGCAACCATCAGCAGCTTGTACGAGTGCGAGACAACGAGGAGATTAAAACTAGGTATTTTGATCCGGCAATCAGGGATGTGTTTGAGGAGACCTACATCATGAGCACAAGGAGCATCTACCGCATTCAATGAGACGTGTTTGCATCAGACTATGAATGAATAGTGTGTAACACCTATGGAGGAAGTGAAGCTGCCCACGGTTAGGCTGCCAACTTTCAGCGGTAAATTCATAGATTGGCCAGCATTCAAGGAAGTGTTCCTATCACGTGTCCATCTCTGTCAGAGACTTAGTGACTTACATCGCTTCAATCATTTATAGGATTGGTTATCAGAGGAAGCTGCTAAAGATATAGATATGATAGAATCGAATTATCCAGTGGCATGGTGTGATATACGAGTATAGTTTTTACATTACATGGATGTTTTTGATCATCAATTAGCAGTTCAACATGGAGACGCCAAGTGTCTAAGGCGGCTTGTGCAGACCTGCTGCTCATGTCTGAATTTGTTGGAGAAAGCTGGAGTTGATATAAAGCAGTAATCTCAAGTTTTGGTATATTTTATGATGAAAAGGCTAATTAAGCAATTAAGAGTAGATTGGGAACGTTCATTAGCGTCGTCGCCAGATCTACCGACATTTGAAGAGCTTTGTGTTTACCTCGACTCCCAATATTAAACGGTGATTACGGCATCGTCGGGAAGTAGCGAGGAAACGCAGCCAATAGATAGCTACAGGAATAAAAAGCAAATCTTAGGCTTATTACATAAAATATTCTGAGGGAGCTCTGCCGCTAAGAACGTCAGCAGAGAGAGAGGGAGTTGCAGTACATATGTGCCTATGTAGTTATGTATATATACATATATATGTACAGATGGTACATACTCAAGAAGTGCTTACGCTAGCGATCTCACGCTGCGGCCAGTCCGCATAAGTGACGGATCCTATTACTGCACTTATGTATATTTATGATTGTATAAACATAGCAACAAAGTGTCGTTATGTTATGAGTTGTTACTCTTACTTTTAAGTTGGGCATATGACCACTTGTTATATTGTATACTCTACAATACTGTGGGCATATGCTCATTTGGCATACAACATACTACACCTCCCTTTTTTAAAAAATAACGTAATATATTGTAGTTATTTAATATAAAAATTATTATTAGTATTATTTTTATTTTTGTATCTTTATATACTATGTTGTATTAAAAAAATTTTTTTTTTTAATTTATTAATCCTTTTTAGCCTATCCTTATGAACTTTTTGTTCCCTATTTTTCATATTCTTTATAATTATATTATTATTGTTTTCTATACTAATGACCTCAAATGGTCCTATATAAAAAGATTCTAATTTATGACCTGCTTCGTTTTTTTAAGTAAACTTGGTCTCCTATTTCTATTTTAAAATCTAATACTTTCTTATCATTTATTTCTTTTTGCTTAGTTTTATTTTTTTCTAAAAGTATTCGAGCTCTCTTATACGCGTTTTCTAGTCTAATAGGATCTATGGTATTTACGCTATTAAATTGTATTGGTACGTTATTTTGTCTACCAAATACCAGTTCATATGGACAATAATTATGAGTTACTGATGGTGTTGTGTTAAAACAATACACGAAATACTGTAACCATACGTCGCAGTCAGTTTTATCTCTATATATAAAACTGTTTGTCCTGACTGACTGACTGACTGACTGACTGACTGGCTGACTGACTGACTGACTGAT
>NW_026997800.1:0-35031 GCF_035044405.1 Drosophila montana
AGCCTCAGTAACAATCTCCACGTCAAAAAGCGCAGACGTGTAAAATAATGTATGTAAAATGATCGAAATAATGTTTAAATTATTGTATTATAATAAATTTGTTTTGTTTTTGTTTAAATTATGGTTTTGTACCATTACCCATTAATAAATAAATTTATGTACGTTCTCATATATGCGTATTTATGATAAATATCAGTTGGTGTAATCAATTCTCATTTTTTTCTTATTCATTTATAATTAATTATTATTATTGTTATTATTTTTATTTTTATTATTATTAATTAATCCTTTTTCTTATTTTCACATACATATGTACATACTTTCTATACCTAGGCTTAACATGTGAATGTGCAAATGAAAATATAATTTACATACATATGTTCATTTTTTAACACAAATAAATAGAAGCCCACAAAATATACCCTTTTCAGCACTGTCACTTTAAATCAGCGCGCGTGATTTAAAAATTGTGTTTTATAAACAATTAATATTCCTCTAAATTTATATTGCTAAAATTATGCGTCATTTTAAGAACAACTAATTGATAAAATAAAATATATTTTTCGATTTTTAGTGATTTAACAACGATTTTTAAATAAATAAACTATTTTAGTCGGTTCCGAGCGATTGAAAATAAATAAATTGCAGTGTGTCGTGACCATTTTAATGAGAACAAGGCATTATCGATAAAAATAATTTTCGGCCGTAACTATTTGGCGTGTATGTGCAAGTGCGTGATATCACTAACCAAAAAACATATAGATAGGACAACCAGTGTAAACATGTTGGTCACCAAAAATTGGTTTGCATCTGGTCCAACGAGCGAGTAAGATTTACATATGACATCTTTTGATCGCTCACACTACAGGAAACTTCTTTGGCTTACTCTCTTCCATATGATTTGTGCGATAGAACGGCATCGCTGTTTATTTTTATCTCGCTCGCACTTACTCTCAGTGCTCTCAATGCTCTCTTTATGTCTAGGTACCGTTTAAATGTTTGTGTGTGCATGTGGCCGCCCAAGCAAAAATGCCCACAAATTCAATTTTTGTCAAAAGTCGGTGGCATTTCTTCCCTTTTGAGGGGATGAGTAATGTGAAATAATGAAAGGGTTTGCCAAGTCGATGCGAAATTCTTTCATTTTAGCTCGGTATTGCTGGAAAGGGTACCTAAGCGTTGGCATGTGTGCATTTAAAAGTTTTTGGACTTGCTATTCACGCATACTTGCGTCTTTTGTATATGAATAGAAGCATTTATACGCATGTGTGCCTGTTGGTCCCTGCCTGCCTGTCCGATGCAAATTTTGACAATATTTTGTGATTTCTGAATTTCGAGCTCTGCGCACACACACACACAGACAAATGTGTGTGAATGGGCAGATCATGGGCGCAATAGAAAATATCATTTTTGGCCCGCGGTTGTCGCGCACCCTTCTTTTTATGATTTTGGGTTTGAATCCATGAATGAATGTTGACCCCTCATTACCTGCAGATCCAATTCATATATGAAAAAGCTAAATATTTAAAGACAATAAAATTATGAATACTATAAATATATAATTGCTCCTATTTTGTATTTGGTATATTTGAATATTTTAAAGATTTTATTTTTTACACAATTTTCCTAAAACTAGTTAAGTGATCGTCACTTGACCTACATATGCAGGTACAGGTGCTTGGCAAAATTTTACCCTTTACATCCAACGGGCTGCTGCAGGGGTCATATACAAAATACGCAAGTATGCGTGAATAGCAAGTCCAAAAACTTTTAAATGCACACATGCCAACGCTTAGGTACCCTTTCCAGCAATACCGAGCTAAAATGAAAGAATTTCGCATCGACTTGGCAAACCCTTTCATTATTTCACATTACTCATCCCCTCAAAAGGGAAGAAATGCCACCGACTTTTGACAAAAATTGAATTTGTGGGCATTTTTGCTTGGGCGGCCACATGCACACACAAACATTTAAACGGTACCTAGACATAAAGAGAGCATTGAGAGCACTGAGAGTAAGTGCGAGCGAGATAAAAATAAACAGCGATGCCGTTCTATCGCACAAATCATATGGAAGAGAGTAAGCCAAAGAAGTTTCCTGTAGTGTGAGCGATCAAAAGATGTCATATGTAAATCTTACTCGCTCGTTGGACCAGATGCAAACCAATTTTTGGTGACCAACATGTTTACACTGGTTGTCCTATCTATATGTTTTTTGGTTAGTGATATCACGCACTTGCACATACACGCCAAATAGTTACGGCCAAAAATTATTTTTATCGATAATGCCTTGTTCTCATTAAAATGGTCACGACACACTGCAATTTATTTATTTTCAATCGCTCGGAACCGACTAAAATAGTTTATTTATTTAAAAATCGTTGTTAAATCACTAAAAGTCGAAAAATATATTTTATTTTATCAATTAGTTGTTCTTAAAATGACGCATAATTTTAGCAATATAAATTTAGAGGAATATTAATTGTTTATAAAACACAATTTTTAAATCACGCGCGCTGATTTAAAGTGACAGTGCTGAAAAGGGTATATTTTGTGGGCTTCTATTCATTTGTGTTAAAAAATGAACATATGTATGTAAATTATATTTTCATTTGCACATTCATATGTTAAGCCTAGGTATAGAAAGTATGTACATATGTATGTGAAAATAAGAAAAAGGATTAATTAATAATAATAAAAATAAAAATAATAACAATAATAATAATTAATTATAAATGAATAAGAAAAAAATGAGAATTGATTACACCAACTGATATTTATCATAAATACGCATATATGAGAACGTACATAAATTTATTTATTAATGGGTAATGGTACAAAACCATAATTTAAACAAAAACAAAACAAATTTATTATAATACAATAATTTAAACATTATTTCGATCATTTTACATACATTATACAAAATACGCATATACAAAATACGCAAGTATGCGTGAATAGCAAGTCCAAAAACTTTTAAATGCACACATGCCAACGCTTAGGTACCCTTTCCAGCAATACCGAGCTAAAATGAAAGAATTTCGCATCGACTTGGCAAACCCTTTCATTATTTCACATTACTCATCCCCTCAAAAGGGAAGAAATGCCACCGACTTTTGACAAAAATTGAATTTGTGGGCATTTTTGCTTGTGCGGCCACATGCACACACAAACATTTAAACGGTACCTAGACATAAAGAGAGCATTGAGAGCACTGAGAGTAAGTGCGAGCGAGATAAAAATAAACAGCGATGCCGTTCTATCGCACAAATCATATGGAAGAGAGTAAGCCAAAGCAGTTTCCTGTAGTGGGAGCGAGATAAAAACAGCGATGCCGTTCTATCGCACAAATCATATGGAAGAGAGTAAGCCAAAGAAGTTTCCTGTAGTGTGAGCGATCAAAAGATGTCATATGTATATCTTACTCGCTCGTTGGACCAGATGCAAACCAATTTTTGGTGACCAACATGTTTACACTGGTTGTCCTATCTATATGATTTTTGGTTAGTGGTGATATACACTTATTAGGAACCGTTTTTGTGCGAATGCCATCCGCTCAGCTGGTGTTGTGAAATAGACCCCCTCCCCCCGCACCCAACAAGTGTGAGATATTTGACTTGCGCGCGTAAATTCATGTACATTGTATGTATGTATGTATGTATTTATGTACATACATAGTGTGACTTCGTTTTGAATTAGCTGCGGCTTAGAGCAGATTGTGACCGTCGTGATAAGTGCAGTGCCTTTTATTAGGAATTTGCTCTGGACGCTGATGTTATTTTACCATCTGGAGCTCCGTTTTAATTAAAATCGCAAGTCTTTTTGAAGACTATTAAAATATTTAGTACCCACTTTTTATTTATTTTAGACATAATACATGATAATAATATTATAATGATATAAAATTATAACACATATTATAAAATTTTAAAAATAATCATTTAAATTTTTTATTTTTAATAAATTATTATACTTAATTTAATTAATTTCAATAATTTTTTTAAATAATATTTCGAATTATTTAAAATAACTTATTTTAAGAGATTACATTTTTATTGTTATTAAAATTTTATAACTGGTAAAATGCCTAGGAAAAAAAGTTGTCAGTTCTTAACAGGTCTCAGAGACAACGAGCTAGAAATCAGTTAAATAGGTCTTATTCTGAACACGCTGAACAAGAGTGGATTAACAATATAGAATCCCAACGAGAACGTAGGGAAAGTGAAGGTTTTAGCCAAACAGAGAGAAATAGGAATAGGCAACGAAACCAAGTTCGCAGACAAGACCCAGTTTTTAGGGCAACCGAACAGTGACAAAATACTGAAGACCACTCGACTCGACGAGCTAATACACCAGTAAGGCATCAGGAGCAATTGGCTGATACTTCGCGTCGATCGCGACGCAGACAAGACCCAATTTATCGGGCAAACGAACAGAGACAAAATACTGAAGACCACTCGAGACGTCGACAGGACCCAGTTTATAGGGCAGACGAACAAGAACACATAGAACGCCGACTTTTAGAAAGAGCTCGGGATAGGAATCAAATATCACAGGTTGGAGAGAATCTGATTCGTAGAATAATTGAGCAGGCACGCAACACAAGTGCAAGGCGAAGTGCTCGCATTCAAGCACGACAGGAAACTTTTGACGCCAATAGAAGCTTGTCCCAGCGAGTTAGCCAGTATAGGAGTAATACAGGTAATAGGATAGCAGAGAATAGGCGCAATGCTACCAGGAACAGGGATGAACGTGCGAATAATTTTCCAGAGGATAGAATCTCTCCAGCTATTAGGAGTAACTTAGATGGTCTAATAGCTGCATTCAATAGAACAGTAAAGCAGGGTCCCGATCAGGTTTGCCTTTGTTGCAAAGGTTTATGGTTTCCAAATCAAGTGGACAAAATTTCTCGTGAGGTTATTGAAAGCAAGTGTAGTGCAGAAGTAAGCTCAGATATTTGATATCTATCCTATATATTTCCCTCTGAAAATAATAAATATAGTTATTGCAAAACATGTAGTCGTAGCATTAAATTAGGCAAAAAACCAAAAACTTCTTAAACAAATGGCTTAGATTTTCCCGATCTGCCAGATTGATAAAAGGCTTAACGCCTTTAGAGGAAAGGCTGATTTCCCCTCGCCTTCCTTTCATGATTATAAAGTCTTTAGGATATGGCCGACAAAATGCAGTTGAAGGAGCTGTGGTCAATGTACCAATTCCTGTGGCCAATGTTGTAACGTCCCTTCCGAGGTCGTCTAATGATTGCGAGGTAGTTAAAATTCATCTCAAACGTAGGATGGAATACAGCCATGATTTCATGGCTGAAACCATAAGGACTTCTAAAGTTGCTGATGCAATAAAATATTTAGTCAACACCGAGCTTTACAGAAAGCATCAAATTACTGTTAACGAACAGTGGTTGTCGTCCTTTTCGTCTGACTCCATTTGTGACTCCATTTTTTGAGTATCAAGCTCACAATCACGGGCAGTCATGTAGGCGAGAAGTTAGGGCACAAAAAATATGTAGATTTTTTTCCATACCCTCCCATGCTTCAAACAGAAATTCTATTCCCATTAGAAGACGATGCTGAAAATATAGAAGTGCATCGCAGAAATTTCGATAAGATTCAGGGCGTTTTAGAATATCCGTTTGATCGTGAAACCATAGATTACCTTAGCGATTTCAATAACTTTTTATCCCACAATCAACTTAACTTAAGTTATGAGTGCTATATAAATGCACTCAGGTCGAGTATAAAGAAGCCCAAAATATATTTAAAGCGATCAACGCTTATACCTTCTTCTACTGCAGCGAGCCAATATAGATATATAGTTTATATTAGATCCCTATGCTTGGTGCAGTTACGTCGTTAATTATATTAACAAGTCCCAGAGAGGAATTTCAAAGCTAATGAGTGAAGCTGTAAGTGAGATAAGCAGGGGCAATGTAACTATACAGCAAAGGTTACAGCATATAGGGCATAAGTTTATTTCGGGTACGGAAATATCCGCCCAGGAAGCCGTTTACTGCTGTTTAGGTATCTCTTTGTCCGAAAGCAGTAACGCAGTGGTTTTTATTAATACCTCATTACCAGAGCATCGGGTTGGGTAAAGGAAGTCTAGGCAACAGTTGCAAAACTTACCCGATGACTCAGTAGCAATATTGGAAATGGAACTTATAGAGTATTATGTTCAGCGCCCCGACGCTTTAGATAGTTTATGCCTAGCTGATTTTGCTGCAGTTTTAGCAAACGGCATAGTGGTACTCGCCAAAATATAGATGATGCTGATGACATCGAAACACCCAGGGCTTCCCAGCAGTTAGTTTGCGCACTTCGCGATGGTTGTGGCTTCGTAAAGAGGAGGAACACTCCTATTATAATTAGGTATAGGAGATTCAATATTAATACTTATAGGAGCAATTATTTTCGAGAATTAGTTGTGTTGTGTGTCGCATGGAGGGATAAAAATGTAGAACTAGTAGCAAGAGACTGCGAATCGTTTTGCGGCCAGAATCAGGAGTTAATCGAGAGCAATCGCAAGGAAATATAATTGCTAAGAGTAAGCAGTATGAAGAAGTATGAAGAAAATGTTGAAAATCAAGAAGTAGTAGATAATAGAATCCGCGTATTAGGATTGCCAGAAATAAATCCTCATTTAAATGTCTTAAACATTAATGGAAATGACGAGAATCTAGATTCAGATGATAATAATGTCCGTTTAATAAAACTTCCAGCTATAGTTTCAACTAAAAGTTTAGCAAATATAGTCAGGTCACTTAATTTAAAGCAGAAAACATATTTTTCACATGTTTTGCGCAATGCCAAAAACAAAGCCGTCTTCTACGAATTTGTTGGAGGAAAGAGCCGACTTATTTTAGCCCTTTTTTAATCTTTGTCCGTAATGTACAATAGTAGGCCAGGAAGTGATCCAACTTCTCCTAAAATACTATTGTGTGCTCCAACAGGTAAAACTGTTGTCGGAATCAGTGCTTTCAAAACCAGTTGGACTCCCGTCCAAGAGCCGACTTATTTTAGCCCTTTTTCAATCTTTGTCCGTAATGTACAATAGTAGGCCAGGAAGTGATCCAACTTCTCCTAAAATACTATTGTGTGCTCCAACAGGTAAAACTGTTTTCGGAATCAGTGCTTTCGAAACCAGTTGGACTCCCGTTTAAAACACCATTCGGTGGTATTTCTGTCATAGTTTTCGGGGGTCTACGACAGTTATCACCAGTAGGAGACCGTTGGATTTTCGAATCCAACTCTAATGATCCCTACAGTGCCATTTATGCTTCATTGCTGTGGGACATTTTCAAGTATTTTGAGCTCACAGAAACCATGCTACAACGGGACGACCAATCGTTTGCCTCTGCTTTAAATAATATGGCATCGGGAAACATGACAGCCGATGATATTAGTCTTGTCCGATCCCATATTTGTCAGCAATCGGAAGTGCCCGTTGATGCCATTCATCTATTTAGTACAAATGCGGCGACAGATAGTTATAACACGATAAAGCTAAACTCAATTCCGACCGATCAATTTATTTCTACCGCTGATGATTTTATTAAAGCAACACATTTAACTGCGGCTTGTAGACAGAGATTCTTACAAGACGTTAGTAGCTTTAGGTCGTCCGGGATTGTGTATGTCTCTTCTCCTAAAAACCGCTTCCAAATATATTGATACGGTCAATGTAGATACTGGGGATGGATTAATGGGGCAATAGGCATGTTAATGCAAATAGATTTTGATGCATCCAGCACTCCAATAACTTTATGGATGAAATTTCCAGATGATACCGTAGGAGTACTTGTTCGCTCAAAGTGTACACATCGTACAGAACCTTCCTGAACCCCAATTCAGAAAATAGTTAAAAGTTTTCAATATAGAAGAAATAAGCAAGTTTCTACAGACCGCAGGCAGTTTCCAGTTGTACCTGCAGAAGGTTTAACTATTCACAAAAGTCAGGGAGCTACGTATAGCAAAGTGGTGGTTCACACTTGCTCTCGTATGCAGCGTGCTGCAATATACGTAGCTTGTAGTAGAGCAACAACAGCTTCCGGTTAGTTTATCATAGGAGATTTTGTTCCTCCCAAACCTCCGAAAAATGACGATAAGGTCCAAAATGAGAAATTGCGGACTGAAAAACTACTTCGAACACATTATGATCACTTAGTTAACAGTTCCGCCGTAGACATTTTCTTTCATAATACTGAAAGCATTCACTGTCATATTGAAGATATTTGATCAGATAAGTTAATGCTTCAGTCGTCTGTTCTATGTTTCGTTGAGGCCTCAACATACTAAAATGAAAATAGTGAAATCACAGGGTTTACTGTTGTTGTCTGTCTTGATTGCGAGGTAATACCTAATGCACTGCGACCTAAGAGGGGAATCGTCATTTATATTAAGAATGCAATTTTAAACAATATATCTAATTGCTTAAGCAGTAGGAAAATATCTGGATCAGTCGTTTTTGAGTATGCAATATTTTGTTATAAGTCTGTAGGTATTTTAGTTATTTACAAAAGTCCGCCATATCCGCTTGGATTGTTTAAAACAGAATTTAATTTATGCTCGATCAAATTTGATACATGTAGGACCCTTTACGATGAATTGCTTAGGAAGGGATGTAGGTGTCTATTAGATTTAAAAACGCCCACTACCAATTGTGACTCTCACATTGATTGGGCTTTTTCAAATCTCTCCAGTGAGGAAGTTAGCGCTAGAACACTCGAGACAGTGTATAATTACCACAGTGGTATCTCTCTAAGTGTTCAGGACAGGGTCAATTAAGTTTCTATATATAGATCTATATAATTAAAATATATTTCATTTAAACTTAAGAATTATTTTATGAATATAAATAAATAAATATGTTACCTACATTTAATTTTAAAAATAGTTTTGTTGTCTTATACTTGGGTTCAGGGTATTTTATAGCCGGGCACCCCCGACTAGAGCACTCTTACTTGTTTTACTTTTTTTTTAACGCGAATCCCGATGCAATGTACTGCATCCCACCTCCCGCCCAACCGACCGAGGGGTGCAGTCGTGTAACGTACGACACGAGTTGCAAAGTAAAAAAAAAAAATAAAGAACGAATACAAACTACGAGTATATGTACAAATACAATTACAAATAAAAACAATACTATCTACTAGCTAAAAATAGAAAAATTTAATTGGCTAGTCAACACAGAAGAGTCAATTTCACCAGTAATTAATTGACGGTAAGCCATCAAGGATGTAAGAAACCAATTGAGGGGGGCTTCTATAGAAAGTCAAAACCTTACATTTGGAGCAGTTTAAGCTTAAGAGGTTGGCTGACCAACCCTGAAACGCATCAATGTCAGCTTGTAAGAGATAACATGATGCCATATCTTTATATGCAAGGCATAACTTCACATCGTCACCATACATTAGTACTCAAGAGTGAGACAGTATCGAGGGTCATTAATGAAAAGAGTAAAGAGTAGCGGGCCAAGATGACTACCTTGAGGAACACCGGTAGTCACCTGAATTCGTTTAGAGAACGAATTTCTGAAAAGAACCTTTTGGGTTCTGTTACGCAAATACTCTGAAATCCAGTTCAAGAGATTGACTGGGAAGCCGAGAAGGCATAATTTATGAAGCAGCAAGGAGTGGTTGACAGAGTCGAAAGCCTTACTGAAATCAGTGTAGATGATGTCAGTCTGCATCCTTTTCTTAAACTCATAAATTACAAGCGAAGTAAACTCAAGAAGGTTAGTGGTCGTAGATCTGCACTTCACGAACCCATGCTGGGAAGGTTAAATGATAGAACTACATAAATGTTGCAGTTGAGATGTTATTATTCTCTCAAAAGCGTTAGGTATAGCGGATAATTTGGAAATACCTCTATAGTTTTCGATTTCTGACTTACTCCCTTTCTTATGGAGAGGGATAATGTATGATTCCTTCCAAATGGTCGGAAAAGATGAAGTGTTTACGGACAATTCAAAAAGTTTTAACACAGGTTTACATAATGCTGCAGCACAGTACCTGAGCACACAAGCAGGAACACCATTAGGGCCCGGTGAGTCAACCGGCTTGATAATGTTAAGGTCGCTGAGAAGCGAACTTTCTGTAATAATGGGATTTTAGATGCAGTATGACCTCTGTAACTGATAAGGATAAGGCTGATTTTTATTATACCTAGAGGAGGAGTAGGTAGTTTGAAAAAAGTTTGCGAACAGATCGGCTATGCCTGTATCAGTATTCGCGCTCTCATCTGCAAACTGAACCGAAGAAGGCAAAATATATGTCTTTCGTTAGATTGACAAAGTTAAAAAGTTGCTTTGGATTATGAGAAAATTGGAGGCGACAACGGCGAAGGTAATCCTTATAGCAGATGGAATTTTGAGTGGAAAAGTTTCATCGGGCAATTGCATAGCGGGAGAAATCAGAGTCGTTTCCCGATTTCTTAAACTTTTTATAACACCTCGACTTCACATTTTTTAATCTTATAAGTTCACTTGAGAACCAGGGAGGCCTATCAGGTCTCGCTGGGTGATCAAGAGGAACGCAGACATAAAAAAACGAGTACAAGGTATCATAAAATAGTCCAATGGCAACATCAATTTCTGCACAACTGTACAGTAGGGACCAGTTAGCTTGCAGAATGAGATCATTCAGTTTATGAAAATCAGCCTTTCGAAAACAACGGACACGTTCAGCTAATTCCGATTCCTTGATAGGGACTCGGGTTGGTAGATCAATGACCATATCCAAAGCTGGATGAAAAGGGTCTTCAGGAAGCGTAAGCGATTTACTACTGTGCACAACACTGTCGAACGAATCCAACACGAACATTAGATCAAATATCTGTTTCTTGAATTGCGCACACGATTAACCTGCCGTAAGGACATTTCATGAAGACCATCAATAAATTCGTTTGATGAGGACGGCAACCGAAAGTTTGAGTCTGATGGCGATGACCAATCGACATCTGGGAGATTAAAGTTCCCAAGAACTATTAAAAGGTCCCTATCAGAAAGTAGGGAGAAAATAGATTTAATAGCATTAAGATGGGTTTGATAAATGACAAGTTGGATAGAGGGGGTATATATGAAGATAAAATAAATATAGAAAAACTTCCAAATACAACTCTCACAGCCACCAACTCAATCTCTGAGATGGGAAGTTCAATGCGTTTCGACGGAAGAGCAGACTCGACAGCTATGAGTACTCCTCCTCCGATACGGAAAGCTCGATCCCACCTGTGAGTGGTGTATTTAGAGGTAAAAATGGTAGAGTCTGAGATGTCCGGCTTCAGCCAGGTTTCAGTAAAACCGATCATTTGAAAATTAAAAGCAAGAGAATCTAAATACAGGTAAACTAGTTTAGATTTATGACCTCTAACGTTCTGGTAGGAAAGCTCGAAAGAAGAATTTAGTTTTTTGAAGCAGCAACTAAAGTTGATGCGCCACTAGAAGGAGATGGTAATAAAATCGGAGTCCTATTTTTCTTTTTGGCCTTATATTCTTTGACTATTAAGTGTTCCGGCGAAAACTCTTTACAACAAATGTTAATAAATATTTCTGGCGAAACACTTATTTTAAAGGATGTAATATCCCTTTCATAGGCGAACTTAAATTTCTTTACCGTTACACCTGGGGCTTGAATTTTTGCCTGTATAAAGGCTTTTACATCATCTAAACTAAAATATGTCCTTTCGGTGAAACACCTACTAGAGGCTTAGGCGCCACAGGTAGGAACTGGGAAGGTACTGGGAACCCTATAAGCTATGGAACCTAAAACAGCCGGTGGTCCGGACGATGAGCATTTTAGCGGCAGCTGTAAATTTAATTGTTGCTGTCGCCCTTTCGGAACTTCTACGACAGCGGACGACACGGATAATTCGACTGGTTTTTCGGCAAATCACAAGGAGTGGGCTTTTTAAGCCCTGGAGACTCATCCAACAGATTGAGGCTATTAAACTGGGTATCCAGGGCTGTGAGCTGATCGTTTAGTTTACGAAAACCATCAATCAGACCCCTAAAGCCACTCCTGGTCTGACGCATCAAAGCCCGCATTTCACCATCAATCTCCCTACACGAGTCGCGACTATAGTGCAAACGACATTATCACATAGCCAACAAGGTATGCTATATTGACTTGCCGTAATTTGCATTTGGCAAGTTTTTTAAAAGCAGACAATTTTATGGTCCATTATTATGGGTCTCTACTGTAATAACGCAGCCAAATGTTAAAAGAGAGTTATTAAGATTAATAGCGTATAGAACACCAACAAGCGGCAGAAAGTAGAAAGAGATCAAAGCACAAATTGAAAGAAGGTGAGAGAGCGAGAGAGTATTCTATTTATAGAGTGCTTGCTTGCTCGCGAAATCTTGCACACCAAGAGAGGCGATGTGCAGTTAAACATAATCAACCAACAACAACAAGAGCTTATTTTTATTTATTTATTTATTAGTGGTCCACAAAACGAGTGTCTTCCTAATTAATCAATACATTATATATACAATTATTAAAATTAAATGCTAAAAGCCTAGTTAGAGAACACAAATTTCTAATAGCATCACCGACCGATGGAGGTGTTTTATTTGCCAGTCCGGCCAGCTGTGCCCCTTTTCACAGCTAATTTTGTTAGTGACGCTATTAGAGCCTACATCTAAGAAGAAGGGTGTAAGTAGAAAGTAGAAGTGTTCTTAAGTAAAATTAAAAAAAATCTTAATTTGCTATATTATTTAAGAATATACCATAAATAGGAGAAAAGAAAGTAAGAAGATTGTTAATAAAGTAAAGAACTGTATATACAGAGTGTTAAGTAGATAGGATAAAGAGATAGTATTGGGAAAGTAATGGAAAATCACCGACTCGCTGTGGGAAAATTTACAGCCAGTCCGGCAAGCTATGCCCTGCTCATAGCTGGGAATGGTCAGTGACTTCCCGAAGGTATCCTGAAAGCAACGATTTTATTAGGGGTAGAGAAAGTTCGGTAGAGAAAACGTGATGCAAACTATTGTAATTTTTACATAGCACGCGAAAAGGATTTTGCATAGCGTCGTCTGTTGTGCACGTCCATAATAATAAGGGGCGGTAATTTCTGGTTGGTCTAGCCGGGACAGAGAATTAAAGACGCCCTAGCAGAAAAGGAGAATCAATATCGCCAACAACCAACTTATGTAGAAAGACAACACCGAGAATTGTCCTACGGTTGGTTAACGACGAAAGATTAAGAAGAAGCAGCCTGCTGGAATAGGATGGCAACCAAAGATTAGGGTCCCAATTTAAACCTCGTAAGGCAAAAGGCCGAAATTGCTTCTGAACAGATTCAATACGATCCTGGCTATTGTTATACTGCGGAGACCAGATGCAAGAGCAGTATTCAAGGATAGGACGAGCAAGAGAGATGTACAGAAGTTTCGTTATAAAAGGATCGTTAAACTCTTTAGACCATCGTTTAATGAATCTAAGTACACCTTTTGCCTCATTAACGATGGTATCTATGTGAAGATTGAAGCAGAGTTTAGAATCAAAAAGAACGCCTAGATCCTTAACTGTTAGTATACGTTGCAATGGAGTATTGTCGATTGTATAACTGACAAGATAAGGTGTAGTACGATTAAATGTCACAAACATACACTTTGAACAATTCAGATGACTGATTGGCCGAACACCATTGGTGTATGATAGAATAAGTTTCACGTCGTCCGCATACATGAGTACACGGCCATGGGATATAACAGAGGGAAGATCATTTATAAAAAGAGTAAAGAGTAAAGGTCCAAGATGACTACCTTGAAGAACACCAGAAGTAACGTGAACATGTTTAGAGGTAGTCAGCCTCAGCATTACTCTTTGGGTCCTACCATTTAAATAAGAACTAATCCAAAGCAAAAGAGACGGAGGGAAACCTATTCGGTTAAGTTTAAAAAGTAAAATGTCATGGTGCACAGAGTCAAACGCCTTACTGAAGTCAGTGTAAATGACATCAGTTTGCATTTTCGAAAGGAAAGCATCATTTACCAAGCAGATTGGTCGTAGTTGACCGATTTTTTACGAATCCATGTTGAACAGGGGAAACAACTGATTTGCAGAAATGCTGCGAATTCGAAGTGATTATTTTTTCAAATAATTTAGGAATAGCGGACAGTTTTGCAATGCCTCTGTAATTTTGTATATCAGAGTTTCCACCTTTCTTGTGGAGACGAATGAAATAGGATTCTTTCCAAAGAGATGGAAAGACAGAAGATTCAAGGGTTAGATTCAAAAGCTTTAGCAATGGATAAACAAGGGAAGAACTACACTCCTTGAGTAGACAAATAGGAATATTGTCAGGCCCAGGAGAGAAAGAAGATTTTAAAGAATTTAAAGCTAAAAGGAGAGAGGACTGGGAAATAATAGGAGGAGGTATAGAACTAGAGGAAGTAACAGTATAAGGGTAAGAATTATTATTAGGACAGACTGAAGAGTAAGTTGATTTAAAAAAAATTAGCAAAGAGGTTAGCAAAATCATAGTCATTGCTAGCTTTATCCATCCCGAGAGAAAAAGAAGATGGCAAACTTGAAGATTTACGCTTCATGTTTACAAAATTGTAAAATTGTCTCGGATTTAGGGCATAGCATTGAGAATTCAGAAGAAAGAAGTTCGACTTGGCTATGGAATATTTAGCCAAGTCTGTACACGAACCAGACTTATTAAACTTTTTAAAATATTTTGATTTTATATTTTTTAGATTTGATGAGTAAACCAAGGTGGCTTTGAAGAAGTAGTCGAAGGAATTGACTTGGGAATACACATATCTAAGAGGGACTTTAGGGTGTTATAAAAAAAGTTAATAGCAGTATTCATGTCAACCGAGTCATATAAGAAAGACCAATCGGTTGAATAAATAAGCTGATTCAGAAATGAATAATTTCCTTTGCGAAAGCAACGGCGGGGCTTACTGGCTGATGAGCACGAAATGAGAGGATTGCAAATGAACATTGCAACCTCTAAAGTAGGATGATATACATCCTCAGGAAGAGATAAAGGAGGGGACCCACAGAGCTAATAACGCAAGCGCACAAACAAAAATTCACAAGAACACAAATTTAAAAGAATCAATATTTATATGATTAAATGCACAGGCCACAAGCATGCACTCGCGATAAAATAAACGAGAAAGAAGTGCTATCTTCGGCACACCGAAGATTTAATACCCTTGCAGACCCAACCTTTTCAAGTGCTCATAGTGCTTTGCCCGTATCTAAGAAGCACAGGGAAAATAGTTAATGCCGAGTATGGTTAAGATATCTTGAAAAACAAAACGGGTTTCCATACAACAACTTAATTTTCGACCGATCGTTCCTATGGCAGCTATATGATATAGTAGCCCGATGTGAATAAGATTTTGAATAAGTGGAGGGAGCATAGTAAAACTAATAAATGCCGAGTTTGGTCAAGATATCTTGAAAAACAAAAAAAATTCCATACAACAGCATAATTTTCGACTGATCGTTCCTATGGCAGCTATATGATATAGTTGTCCGATCTTAATAGGATTTTGCATATGTATGGGGAGCGTAGTAGAACTAATAAATACCGAGTTTGGTCAAGATATCTTGAAACACATAAAAATTTTCCATACAAAAACTTAATGTTCGACCGATCTTTCCTATGGCAGCTATATGATATAGTTGTCCGATCTTAATAGGATTTTGCATATATATGGGGAGCGTAGTAAAACTAATAAATACCGAGTTTGGTCAAGATATCTTGAAAAACATAAAAATTTTCCATACAACAACTTAATTTTCGACCGATCGTTCCTATGGCAGCTATATGATACAGTTGTTTGATCTTTATAGGATTTTGCATATATATGGGGAGCGTAGTAAAACTAATAAATACCAAGTTTAGTCAAGATAACTTTATAAACAAAAATGTTTTTCATACAAGAACCTACTTTTCGACCGATCGTTCCTATGGCAGCTATACGATATAGTGGTCCGATCCAGCTGGTTTTGACATATGAGCTGCGTGCAACAGAAAGAGGAAATTCTACAAAGTTTCATAAAGATAGCCTTAAAACTGAGAGACTAGTTCGCATAGAAACAGACAGACGGACATGGCTATATCAACTTGGCTGTTGATACTGATCAAGAATATATATACTTTATGGGGTCGGAGATGTCTCCTTCTATGCGTTAAACATTTCACGACAAAATTATAATACCCTCTGCAAGGGTATAATAAATGGAGGGAGCATAGTAAAACTAATAAATGCCAAGTTTGGTCAAGATATCTTGAAAAACAAATAAATTTTCCATATAACAACTTAATTTTCGACCAATCGTTCCTATGGCAGCTATATGATGTAGTGGTCCGATGTTGATAGGATTTTGCATATATATGAGGATCATAGAAAAACTAATAAATGCCGAGTTTGGTCAAGATATCTTGATAAACAAAAATGTTTTTTATACAAGAACCTACTTTTCGACCGAGCGTTCCTATGGCAGCTATATGATATAGTGGTCCGATCCATCTGGTTTCGACGTATGTACCGCGTGCAACAAAAAGAGGGACTTCTGCAAAGTTTAATAAAGAAAGCTTTAAAACTGAGAGACTAGTTCGCATAGAAACAGACAGACGGACAAGGCTAAATCGGCTCGGCTGTTGATGCTGATCAAGAATATATATACTATATGGGGTCGTAGATGCGTCCTTCAGCCTGTACCATAAATTTGTACAAATACATAACATCTTTTTACCCATTTTCAATGGGTTCAGGGTATAAAAATAGATAATATAACATCAACAGCACACCATCACCAAACAATTGGTACTGGTGAAAGAAGCCACAGAACGTTTAATGAGCACATACGTTCCTACATATCAGTTGATAAAACTGATTGGAACGTCTGGCTCCCATACTTCGTTTATTGTTTCAATACTACACCATCAATAGCACATAACTGCTGTCCTTACGAATATGTATTTGGCAGAAATTCAAACTTGGCAAGACAATTTAATAGTATAGATAATATAGAACCACTCTATACTATAGATGATTATTCTAAAGAATCAAAACATAGATTAGTAACAGCTTATAAAAGAGCTAGAATAATGATTGATAAACATAAGCAGAACAAGTTGTTGGTTCTAATCGGGATCTCCCGACTAGGAAATACCCTGAACCCTCTTATTCCAACACCAAATGCAGCTTAGTTGTAATAAAGATAAGTTTAAAAAAAAAAGTTCCCTTGGCAGGGTTTGAACTCACAACTGACCGCATTACTTGCTGACGCCTCTACGCAACAGCCACACCAGCCACAAAAAAAAAAAGTAATGGTTTCCTCGGCAGGGTTCGAAGTCGTACAAGTATGAGGTTCTAGTCGGGAGCTCCCGACTAGGGGATACCCTGAACCAAAGACAATATAAACACTAAGATGAGTAACGCCCATACATTTGCATGCGACGAAAAATTTCATGCCTGGCGTTTCATTTGGCGTTTGAGTTTTCGCACGACATGCCTGCCGACTGGCTATTCGTTCTCCAAAAGCCAGACGAACGAATGCCGAAGTCGCGGCGTGCTGATGCTGACCCGAGCAACGAAGTTAGTCGCCAGCCTGCCTTCAGCAAAGCTGGTCGATGGTGCTTTGCGTCGCTTCGTTTTCAAAGTACATTGAGCGAAAAGTTTTAAACTTACGATCGACGCAAAGTACTTCTGATTTATCCATGAAATGCATGCTTTATTTAAATGATACATTACCCTAGATATTAACTATAAATTTTGCAGGAAAAATTAAGAATAAAATATTTTTTTACAAGACGCATCTTGTGCAATAAATATGTTAAGAAAATATCACACATAGATTTATTTCACTTTTGTTTTTGGACTTGCATACACTTATGCTCGAGAAAAGTTCTTGTTTAGCCAATGGCGTACAATCACCTATGTTTGTATGTGTGTATTATGCATGCATAACTACATCAAAATATGTATATGTATATGTGTTGTTATTCACTGCCTTGGCTTTGGCTGGTGAAGAAATAAATTTTGTTTTCTAGCGCTGATCATGCACGACCTGTTCCAAATTTGTATTCACATATGAATGCATGTTGTGTACTGAGGTTTTTAAAGTCGATGCAAATATTTATATAATACCTTTAAATTAACTTATTAATTAAATTACTATTATTTTTAATAAATAAAAGAAATGAAATAAGAGCGCAGATTTTGTGTTCCCAAAGATTCCGTTTATCAATTTTTTTTTGTTTAAATCATTTTTTGCACTCTTATTTTTTAATGAAATAAAAATAAAATTAAATAATTAAACATTTAATTTAAAGAAATTATATAAATATTTGCGAAGACTTTAAAAGACAGATTTTTTACGGAGCCAACCTCAGTACACAGCATGCATCCGTATGTGAATACAAATTTGGGATAGGTGCATGATCAGCGGTAGAAAACCAACAAAATTTATTTCTTTGCCAGCTAAAGCCAGAGCTGTGAATAACAACACATTCAAATATGCTGTTATGTATGTATACTAACACACATACAAACATAATTGCTTGCACGGCTCTCATAAAGCCGAAGCGCAGTTTACATTCTATTTTTAGCTTTTCGCTCTTTCGGCTGTGAGAGCGCAATGGTACTGATTTCTTTTTTGTTCTCAAATTTCAAAAAAGCAAGCTGCATAGTAGCATTTTGTTGTATGGCGTTACTCATCTTAGTGTTTATATTGTCTTTGCCTGAACCCTCTTCCAGAGGGCGATAGGTATAAAATGAAAGATACTTGATAAATATATTTTATTCTAGAAGCTACATGTCAAGTTTGGCGACTCTAGCTAATATTATTTACCAAAATTGTTCAAAAAACAGGATTTCGATATCGATCTTTATCGGTTACTTGGAAACGGTACAAGTTATCGAATATCGGAAACAAACTCGATCTGCGCAGGCATTAGGAGGACCTACAGCTAAAAATTCAAGTCTCTAGCTCTTATAGGTTCTGATATCCTTGCGTTCATACATACGGACAGACGGAAGGACGGACGGACGGACAGACAGACAGACGGATATGGCTAGATCGACTCGGCTATTGATGCTGATCAAGAATATATATACTTTATGGTGTCGGAGATGCTTCCTTCTGCCTGTTACATACATTTGCACAAATACAATATACCCTGATTAACCATTTTTAATGGGTTCAGGGTATAAAAATTAAGTAGGCCATATATTAGAAAATAAATACCTAGGACCATTTACGGTAGAAAGCATAATAAAAAAAGATAGTGCTATAATAAAAGATACAGATATCTTATAGGTTCTGAGATCCTTGCGTTTATACATACGGACGGACGGGCAGACAGACGGACATGGCTAAATCGACTAGGCTGTTGATGCCGATCAAGAATATTTATATACTTTGTGGGGTCGGAGATGCTTCCTTCTGCTTGTTACATACATTTGCACAAATACATAATACCCTTTTTACCCATTTTTAATGGGTTCAGGGTATAAAAATGAAGTAGGCCATAAATAAGAAAAAAAATATCTAGGACCATTTACGGTAAAAGGATAATAAAAAAGATAATGCTATAATAAAAGATACAGATTTCTTATAGGTTCTGAGATCCTTGCGTTCATACATACGGACAGACGGACGGACAGACAGACGGACATGGCTAAATCGACTCGGCTGTTGATGCTAATCAAGGATATATACCCTTTGTGGGGTCGGAGATGCTTCCTTCTGCCTGTTACATACATTTTCATAAATACATAATACCCTTTTTACCCATTTTAAATGGGTTCAGAGTATAAAAAGAGAAAAAAAAACTATTTTCAATGGGTTTAGGGTATAACAATGGGTTCAGGGTATAAAAATAAGGAACTATATGATAGAACAATTATAAGGTTCTAGTCGGGAGCTCCCGAATAGGGGATACCCTGAACCCTCTTCCAACGGGCGATAGGTATAAAATTAAAGATACTTGATAAATATATTATATTCTAGAAGCTACATGTCAAGTTTGGCGACTCTAGCTCATTTTATTTGCCGAAATTGCTCAAAAAAACAAGATTTCGATATCGATTTTTATCGATTACTTCGAAACGGGGCAAGTTATCAAATATCGGAAACAAACTCGATCTGCGCGGGGACTAGGAGGACCTACAGCTAAAATTGAAAGTCTCTAGCCCATAGGTTCTGAGATCCTTGCGTTCATACATACGGACATGGCTAGATCGACTCGGCTATTGATGCTGATCAAGAATATATGTATATACTTTGTATGGTCGGAGATGCTTCCTACTGCCTGTTACATACATTTGCACAAATACAAAATACCCTTTTTACCCATTTTTAATAGGTTCAGAATATAACAAGTAAGTGGTTCTAGTCGGGAGCTCCCGACTAGGGGATACCCTGAACCCTCTTCTTCCAACACCAAATGCAGATCGCGCTACGCGCTCGATTGATTTAGTAGTAATAAATAAAAATAAAAAGAAAAAAAATTGTACCTTGGCAGGGTTCGAACTCGCAACTAACCGCACCACTTGCCGCTGCCTCTACTCAAGGGCCACACCAATAACTGAGAAAAAAACCAATTAAAATAACAGAACAGAAAATAATACAATCGCAATTGCAATGCTGTTGATAGAATTCAAAGCAGACGCGCATGCATGTGTGTATATGTACATGTATACAGAAATTCTTGGAACTTGCGCAGCAGCTATGCTGCTTAGACGTGCGCACATAACTTTTGTGTTTCTTAACCGATCTTAATGAAATTTTCGACAGTACATCTTATTGTAGAAAAGAATAAAGAATATTTGTATATTCTCAAAAATGCAATTGCATATAAATCGTGGCTTAAATTGATGGGCAATACAAGTTGGATAATTAACTTGATTTATAGCTTTGGGTTGGTAGCGGGGAGGTTGCGATAGGTACAAAATGAAAGGTACTTGATATATATATATTATTCTAGAAGCTACATGTCAAGTTTGGTGACTCTAGCTCATATTATTTGCCGAAATTGCTCAAAAAAACAAGATTTCGATATCGATTTTTATCGATTACTTCGAAACGGGGCAAGTTATCAAATATCGGAAACAAACTCGATCTGCGCGGGGACTAGGAGGACCTACAGCTAAAATTGAAAGTCTCTAGCCCATAGGTTCTGAGATCCTTGCGTTCATACATACGGACAGACGGACGGACGGACTCGACTCGGCTGTTGATGCTGATCAAGGATATATATACTTTGTGGGGTCCGAGATGCTTCCTTCTGCCTGTTACATACATTTGCACAAATACATAATACCTTTTTTACCCATTTTCAATGGGTTCAGGGTATAAAAAGAGCAAAAAAAAAAATATTTTCAATGGGTTCACGGTATAAAAAGAAGGAACTATATGATAGAACAAGTATGAGGTTCTAGTCGGGAGCTCCCGACTTCTAGTCCTAGCTCATAGCTTCTAAAATCCTTGCGTTCATACATACGGACGGACGGACGGAAAGACGGACATGGCTAGATCGACTCGGCTATTGATGCTGATCAAGAATATATATACTTTATGGGGTCCAAGATGCTTCCTTCTGCCTGTTACATACATTTGCACAAATACATAATACCCTTTTTACCCATTTTTAATGGGTTCAGAATATAACAAGTAAGACGTTCTAGTCTGGAGCTCCCGACTAGAGGATGCCTTGAACTCTCTTCTTCCAACACCAAATGCAGATCACGCTACGCGCTCGTTTGATTTAGTAGTAATAAATAAAAATGAAAAGAAAAATAAATTGTACCCTTGGCAGGGTTCGAACTCGCAACTAACCGCACCACTTGCCGCTTCCTCTACTCAAGGGCCACACCAATAACTGAGCTTTAATGAGAAAAAAACCAATTAAAATAACAGCACATAAAACAATACAATCGCAATTGCAATGCTGTTGATAGAATTTAAAGCAGACGCGCATGAATGTGTGTATGTGTACATGTATACAGAAATTCTTGGAATTTGCGCAGCAGCTATGCTGCTAACACGTGCACATAACTTTTGTGTTTCCTAACCGATCTTAATGAAATTTTCGACAGTACATCTTATTGTAGAAAAGAATAAAGAATATTTGTATATTCTCACAAATGCAATTGCATATAAATCGTGGCTTTATTTGACGGGCAATACAAGTTGGATAATTAACTTGATTTATAGCTTTGCGGTGGTAGCGGGGAGGTAGTGATAGGTATAAAATGAAAGATACTTGATATATATATATATTATTCTAGAGACTACATGTCAAGTTTGTCGACTCTAGCTCATATTATTTGCCGAAATTGCTCAAAAAACAGCATTTCGATATCGATTTTTATCGGTTACTTGGAACGGGACAAGTTATCGAATATCGGAAACATACTCGCTCTGCGCAGGCATTAGGAGGACCTACAGCTAAAAATTCAAGTCTCTAGCTCTTATAGGTTCTGATATCCTTGCGTTCATACATACGGACAGACGGCAGGACGGACGGACGGACAGACGGACAGGCGGGCGGACGGACAGACAGACAGGCGGATATGGCTAGATCGACTCGGCTATTGATGCTACTCAAGAATATATATACTTTGTGGGGTCGGAGATGCTTCCTTCTGCCTGTTACATACATTTGCACAAATACAATATACCCTGATTAAACATTTTTAATGGGTTCAGGGTATAAAAATGAAGTAGGTCATAAATTAGAAAATAAATACCTAGGACCATTTACGGTAGAAAGCATAATAAAAAAAGATAGTGCTATAATAAAAGATACAGATCTCTTATAGGTTCTGAGATCCTTGCGTTTATACATACGGACGGATGGACAGACAGACGGACATGGCTAAATCGACTAGGCTGTTGATGCCGATCAAGAATATTTATATACTTTGTGGGGTCGGAGATGCTTCCTTCTGCTTGTTTCATACATTTGCACAAATACATAATACCCTTTTTACCCATTTTTAATGAGTTCAGGGTATAAAAATGAAGTAGGCCATAAATTAGAAAATAAATATCTAGGACCATTTACGGTAGAAAGCATAATAAAAAAAGATAATGCTATAATAAAAGATACAGATTTCTTATAGGTTCTGAGATCCTTGCGTTCATACATACGGACAGACGGACGGACGGACGGACAGACGGACAGACGGACGGACGGACAGGAAGACGGACATGGCTAAATCGACTCGGCTGTTGATGCTGATCAAGAATTATATATACTTTATGGGGTCCGAGATGCTTCCTTCTGCCTGTTACATACATTTGCACAAATACATAATACTCTTTTTAACTAGGGACTAGGAGGACTTACAGCTAAAATTACAAGTCTCTAGCTCATAGGTTCTGAGATCCTTGCGTTCATACATACGGACGGACGGAAAGACGGACATGGCTAAATCGACACAGCTGTTGATGCTGATCAAGAATATATATACTTTGTATGGTCGGAGATGCTACCTTCTGCCTGTTACATACATTTGCACAAATACATAATACCCTTTTTACCCATTTTTAATGGGTTCAGAATATAAGAAGTAAGAGGTTCTAGTCGGGAGCTCCCGACTAGGGGATACCCTGAACCCTCTTCTTTCAACACCAAATGCAGATCGCGCTACGCGCTCGTTTGATTTAGTAGTAATAAATAAAAATGAAAAAAAAAAAAAATGTACCCTTGGCAGGGTTCGAACTCGCAACTAACCGCACCACTTGCCGCTGCCTCTACTCAAGGGCCACACCAATAACTGAGAAAAAAACCAATTAAAATAACAGAACAGAAAATAATACAATCGCAATTGCAATGCTGTTGATAGAATTCAAAGCAGACGCGCATGCATGTGTGTATATGTACATGTATACAGAAATTCTTGGAACTTGCGCAGCAGCTATGCTGCTTAGACGTGCGCACATAACTTTTGTGTTTCTTAACCAATCCTAATGAAATTTTCGACAGTACATCTTATTTTAGAATGGAATAAAGAATATTTGTATATTCTCAAAAATGCAATTGCATATAAATCGTGGCTTAATTTGATTGGCAATATTAATAATAATAGGATAATTAATTTGATTTATAGTTTTGCGGTGGTAGCAGGAAGGTGGCGACAGGTATAAAATGAAAGATACTTGATATATATATATACTATTCTAGAAGCTACATGTCAAGTTTGGTGACTCTAGCTGATATTATTTGCCGAAATTGCTCAAAAAACAAGATTTCGATATCGATTTTTATCGGTTACTTGGAAACGGGACAAGTTATCGAATATCGGAAACAAACTCGATCTGCGCAGGCATTAGGATGACCTACAGCTAAAAATTCAAGTCTCTAGCTCTTATAGGTTCTGATATCCTTGCGTTCATACATACGGGCAGACGGACAGACAGACAGACGGATATGGCTAGATCGACTCGGCTATTGATGCTGATCAAGAATATATATACTTTATGGGGTCGGAGATGCTTCCTTCTGCCTGTTACATACATTTGCACAAATACAATATACCCTGATTAACCATTTTTAATGGGTTCAGGGTATAAAAATGAAGTAGGCCATAAATTAGAAAATAAATACCTAGGACCATTTACGGTAGAAAGCATAATAAAAAAAGATAGTGCTATAATAAAAGATACAGATCTCTTATAGGTTCTGAGATCCTTGCTTTTATACATACGGACAGACGGACGGACGGACGGATATGGCTAGATCGACTCGGCTGTTGATGCTGATCAAGGATATACACCCTTTGTGGGGTCGGAGATGCTTCCTTCTGCCTGTTACATACATTTTCACTAATACATAATACCCTTTTTACCAATTTTCAATGGGTTCAGAATATAACAATGGGCTAAGGGTATACAAATAAGGAACTGTATGATAGAACAAGTATAAGGTTCTAGTCGGGAGCTCCCGACTAGGGGATACCCTGAACCCTCTTCCAACGGGCGATAGGTATAAAATGAAAGATACTTGATAAATATATATTATTCTAGAAGCTACATGTCAAGTTTGTCGACTCTAGCTCATATTATTTACAAAAATTTCTCAAAAACCAGGATTTCGATATCGATTTTTATTGATTACTTGGAAACGGGGAAAGTTATCAAATATCGGAAACAAACTCGATCTGCGCGGGGACTAGGAGGACCTACAGCTAATATTGAAAGTCTCTAGCTCATAGGTTCTGAGATCCTTGCGTTCATACATACGGACAGACGGACGGACGGACGGACGGACTCGACTCGGCTGTTGATGCTGATCAAGGATATATATACTTTGTGGGGTCCGAGATGCTTCCTTCTGCCTGTTACATACATTTGCACAAATACGTAATACCCTTTTTAACTAGGGACTAGGAGGACTTACAGCTAAAATTGCAAGTCTCTAGTTCATAGGTTCTGAGATCCTTGCGTTCATACATACAGACGGACGGAAAGACGGACATGGCTAAATCGACACAGCTGTTGATGCTGATCAAGAATATATATACTTTGTATGGTCGGAGATGCTACCTTCTGCCTGTTACATACATTTGCACAAATACATAATACCCTTTTTACCCATTTTTAATGGGTTCAGAATATAACAAGTAAGAGGTTCTAGTCGGGAGCTCCCGACTAGGGGATACCCTGAACACTCTTCTTCCAACACCAAATGCAAAACGCGCTCGTTTGATTTAGTAGTAATAAATAAAAATAAAAAGAAAAAAAATTGTACCCTTGGCAGGGTTTGAACTCGCAACTAACCGCACCACTTGCCGCTGCCTCTACTCAAGGGACACACCAATAACTGAGCTTTAATGAGAAAAAAACCAATTAAAATAACAGCACAGAAAACAATACAATCGCAATAGCAATGCTGCGATAGTCTCGCAAAATGCTCACAAATGAGCTCGTATGTGAGCAGAAAACGAGTGGGATACATTTTTATCGCAAAACACTCGCACGCGAGCGTGGCAGTGATATCTTTGCGATAAAAATGCGTGCACAGTAGAGAGAATAGTGTGTTGTTTTTGTTTCAAATATTAATCGTGCTCAGAGAGTGCAACATCGTCAAGAGAGAGAGAGTAAAAATGACGCGGCATTCGGATGCTGTGTTGTCTTTGTTGTTGTTTCCTACTCAGCCCGAAAAATATGTGTATTTTGGGGGTTGAAAAATTGCTTTGTTCTCTTTTCTATTCTCCGCCGAAGCGAGCAAACACGTGGTTAAGTGAACAGTGAAAATTGGATTTCTGTAGGGAGGTAAGTAATTAACAAGTGTTTATTAATAACTTAACTATTCCCTATTGCTCCGAAAGTGCTGAAAAGACGTACGACAAATTCATTAGGAGCTCCTGGCGCCAGATAATAGCGGATGACGTTGCAAGACAATGCTCCTGGCGTGGGACGGAGAAAATAAAATTAAAATAAGCATATATAATTTTTTTCTTTCATTAATAGTTTTAAATTAAACTAATTTATTTATGTATTAACTTTTATTATAATTATAAGATTGCCAAAGAAATGAATTTAAAATTTAAATCAAATAAAATGTTATTTATTTTTTAAATAAAATTTGAATTTAAAATGAATTTAAAAAAAAAACACCAACCAACATTTTTATGGGAACAAAATGGGCATTAAACAAAAAAAAGTTTCGCAAATCATATTTCATGCGAGCCGTTTGCATATCTTTTAAGAGACTTTTTTAATATTGCTACCGGCTTAAAAAAAATATTTTTTTTAATCATAAACGTATCACAGAAAATATTTTATAAGAACGTTAGAAATATCAGAAAAGGCTCGCAAAACATATCACAAAAGGCTCGCTAGCCGTATTTCTGGCGACAATCGTAAATGAAACTTTGACTGCCACAAACTGAACGACATATGATTCATATTGCTATCGTTTCCCGATGCGATTGCGAGAGTTTTGTCGGGTAAAGTCTCGCATTTCACCAGTTTGCGACAGTTTGGTCCGCTGGGTAGAATTCAAAGCAGACGCGCATGAATGTGTGTATATGTACATGTATACAGAAATTCTTGGAACTTGCGCAGCAGCTATGCTGCTTAGACGTGCGCACATAACTTTTGTGTTTCTTAACCGATCTTAATGAAATTTTCGACAGTACATCTTATTGTAGAATAGAATAAAGAATATTTGTGTATTCTCAAAAATTGTGGCTTAAATTGATGGGCAATAAAAGTTGGATAATTAACTTGATTTATAGCTTTGCGGTGGTAGCAGGAAGGTGGCGATAGGTATAAAATGAACGATACTTTATATATATGTACATACATTATTCTAGAAGCTACATGTCAAGTTTGGTGACTCTAGCTCATATTTTTTTACAAAAATTTCTCAAAAAACAGGATTTCGATATCGATTTTTATCGATCTGCGCAGCTAAAATTGAAAGTCTCTAGCCCATAGGTTCTGAGATCCTTGCGTTCATACATACGGACAGACGGACGGACGGACGGACAGACGGACAGACGGACGGACGGACAGACGGACAGACGGACGGACGGACAGACGGACAGACAGACAGACGGATATGGCTAGATCGACTCGGCTATTGATGCTGATCAAGAATATATATACTTTATGGGCTCCGAGATGCTTCCTTCTGCCTGTTACATACATTTGCACAAATACATAAAACCCTTTTTACCCATTTTTAATGGGTTCAGGGTCGGGACTCACGACTAGGGGATACCCTGAACCGTATTATTCTTATATACACCAAATGCAGCTCGCGCTAGGCGCTCGTTTGCTTTAGTAGTAATAAAGATAAATGAAAAATGGAATGAAAAAATTTCTCTTGCCGGGGTTTGAACTCGCAACTGACCGCATTACTTGCTGCCGCCTCTACGCAACAGCCACACCAGCCAAAAAAAATAAATAAAATAGTTTCCTCGGAAGGGTTCGAACTCGTAACTGACCGCGCTACTTTCTACTTTCTACAATAATTAAGTCTTAATGAGAAAAAACGAATTAAAATAGCAGCACAAAAAACAATACAATCGCAATTGCAATGATGTTGACACATGTATACAGAAATTCTTGGAATTTGCGCTTGCTGCTGCACGGGTTTGCAGGCCAAAATACATTTTTTCATATTTCTTAACGGATCTTGATGAAATTTTCAGTAGTAGATCTTATTGTACTATAAAATACTCGTGTATTCTCAAAATGACAATTGCATTTAACTTTTGGCTTTATTAGATAGGTCATACAAGTTGGTTTACTAACATGATTTATGGTTTTTCGGTGGCAGCGGGGAGGTGGCGATAGCTATAAAATGAAAGATACTTGATATACTATTCTAGAAGCTACATGTCAAGTTTGGTGACTCTAGCTCTTATTGTTTACCAAAATTGCTAAAAAAAAAAAAGGATTACGATATCGATTTTTATCGATTACTTGGAAACGGGGCAAGTTATCAAATATCGGAAACAACTTCGATCTGCGCGGGGACTAGGAGGACCTACAGCTAAAATTTCAAGTCTCTAGCTCTTATAGGTTCTGAGATCCTTGCGTTCATACATACAGACGGACGGACGGACGGACAGACTCGGCTGTTGATACTGATCATGGATGTATATACTTTATGGGGTCGGAGATGTCTCCTTCTATGCGTAACACACTTCACGACAAAATTATAATACCCTCTGCAAAGGTATAAAAATATATATATGCCAATTGGAATGAAAAAAAAAAAACAATTTTAAAAGATAAACAAATTATTATAAAAAAATTTTTTTTTATATTAATATTTTTAAGTTTTTAAATTGTTATACTTTTACATTTTTACATTTGCATATAATTTAATCAATTTTTAAATTCGTATAATTTTTATTACATTTTACAAATCTTATACAAAAAAAAAAAAACAGGAAAAAAATACAAACAAAAACAAAAAATAATTTTTATTATAATTAAGTTCATTAATAACTACACATTTATAATATTTCGTTATTTTTCTAAAGGGAGGTGTAGTGTATTCATGCATTTATACATATACGTAAATACATAACTCAACTTGTAACACTTTGGTGCAAGTATAAACAAATATAAAAGAATATAAATATAATCGTATATATGTATGCACATACACATGCACATACATATGTACATACAGTGCTGCGCAGTGCGCACAAAGCTAACATGATGTCACTTGAGCAGGCCAAGACAGCGTGAGACCGTTGACCAATGGATAAACGCTGATCTTACACTTCAGCCGCAGAGTGAGCGCCCATGAGTACAACCGCTGTCTCTCTCTCTCTCTCTCTCTTCTTTTTCTGTATCTGTTAACCGATAACAGCATAAGTATATATATGTATTAATAGGCTAAGTACATAACATTGACTTTGAATAAAATCATTCCAAACATAAATGCAAACCAGCACTGACGTGCTTGTGTTATTTAATAACTCAACACTTGCAATTTTCAAAGTATAGAAGAATTAAACCAAAACGTAGAAAGAATCTCAAATGAAAACACTAAAATAATCCCCAGCTCAAACCGATATGTTCCCAAGAAATGGTGGGACAACGAGGCAGAAAACTCTTCCGGTTACGAAATACGTGCCGGAAAAAAATTATACCTCACTCAGAAATTAGAGGATGCTAAGGCGGTTATCTCAGCCGAAAAACGGCGCCAGGCTTATATCAAGAAGCGCAGAAAAACCAACTTTGAGCAAGTTGTGCAAGAAACGTCTACAGCTCAGTCAATGTGGAGCAGGGTTTTAAATCTAAAACAGACAAACAGACCAAACTTATTGGCAACACTAAGTCGGTTAAAGATAATAAAGATTTCCTTAGTATGGTTAAAAACTCCCCGATCACTCCAAGCAGCTCATTACAAATTTCACCACCTGTCGTAAGAACCTCTGGGCAAGTGCCGGAGCCTTTTACGACCCATTTCTCTGCTCAGTACTCTGTTCAAATCATCATGCCCGCCAGATCCTATGCCTTTAGAAGATATAGGTCCACAGCGCAATGTATAAATGATCTCATAAATAAAGCTTTAGAGCTTAAATCTAATAACCTTCAAATCGTGGCGGCATTCTGAACCTCCATAAGCCCTTTGACTGTTTGTTGGTGGACAGATTAGTAAACAGACTTGGGGCCATGAGATTCAGTGCAAGCGAGGTGACTTGGATCGCTAGCTTTCTCAGCAGCCGAATACCCACCAAGGGTAACACGAAGGTAGTGGTGGACAGGGGAGTATGTCAAGGCAGCTGTTTAAGCCCGACGCTATTTAACCTGTACACAGCGGAGCTGCATAGTTTGAACAACAGCAACTGTCTACTGTGCCAGTACGCGGATGACTTCTTCTTGATATGTTATCATACAAGAAGCCAAAAGTACTCTTATAGGAAACTTCGAGGAAAAATGCAATTTCCTCAACCTTTCATTTAACCCCACAAAGTCTAAAGTCATTCACTTCAATAAGCGTAGAAAGCCCCTTAACATCAGCCATAACGGCGTACCGATCAAGGAGGTAGACAAGATAAGGTATCCAGGCAGAAAAGTGCCAGCAAACAATTCGGCATGTCCTCATATGGACAGAGCTATTTCGGACGCAAATAGGTCCTGCGCATTCCTCAAGCTGCTAAGCGGATGCACCTTCGGAGTAGACCCCAGAAAGAGTTTAATTCTGTATAAAGCGTTCGTACGCAGCAGACTGGAATACGCATGTATGTCTTTCAATAACCCATCCAAAGCGGATCTAAACAAAATCAATACACATTGTATTGCGCACCTAAGAAGGGCACTAGGGCTCATAAAATGCACTCCTGTACCCACGGTCTACCATCTGGCCGCGGAGCTCCCTCCCGAATTAAGGGTTAAATTTCTGACGGCAAAAGATTTGGCAAAAGCCATTGCCTATGACCCGCTAGTATGCGAGACGCTTATATAAAGAATTCGCTGGGATAGGGAGGAAACACTGGTCTCTGAAGGTTTTAAACTATATACCATACGGACGGGTCCACCACTAGTCGCAACATCAGCGGAGCCTTCCTACAGCGTAGAACAGAGCAAATTTAAAGTTTCTACATAGACAAGGTTCTGTCATCACTCTCAGCAGAATTTATAGCAATTGAGAAAGCTCTTGAGCACGCTCTAACTTGGGGCCACCCACGCGTCGCCATACTTACGGTCAGCAAAAACGGAGTTGCACTGCTAGCCAAACCAGACACGGATAGCTTCATCGCCCAAAACATCCGGGAAAAAATTCCGAAGGATAGCGTGCTACAAGCAATTTAATTCCACTACATCCCAAGCCATGCCTGTATAGCGCAGAATGACACTGTGGACTCAGCCGCCAAGAATGCTCCAGGACGTGGAGCCTTCATATCAGTGAATTGGACTCTTAAGGACGCCTTAAGCACCATATACAGAACCATTAAGGGCGAATGGAAAAGAGAATATGCGGAGTTCACAGCCATGAAGTTCAGAGGCTTGTGCGAAATGTTTCCAACCACCCTCAATAAGCCGTGGTTTATTAAACTATTTAACAGATTGCTCTGTGGCAGTGCGTTTGACAAACACACACTTGCCAAAATGTACGTCTACCCCGACAACACATGTGACACATGCGATACCATCGATAACGTCAAGCACATAATTTTCAGCTGCAGCAAACACACAGCCAGTGGACAAACTTTTCCATCACTAATCAATCACATCAACAAATACAACTTTTTCCAAAAAGAAGATAACACTGCATCCCAAGAAATAACCAAATTTCTAAATTCCAGCAACATCATCTTATAAGACAGCAAATACGTTCAAATTTCCGACTTGACAATGTCCACCGTAAGGTGGGCGGCCAAATAACCCCACACTTGAAACGTGTGGCAACCTAAGCCCAAAAAAAAACAAGTAAGAGGTTCTAAACGGGAGCTCCCGACTAGGGGATACCCTGAACCCTCTTCTTCCAACACCAAATGCAGCTCGCGCTCTGCGCTCGTTTGCTTTAGTAGTAATAAAGAAAAATTAAAACGAAAAAGAAGTGCTATCTTCGGCACGCCGAAAATTTAATACCCTTGCAGACCCAACCTTTTCAAAATGCTCATTGTGCTTTGCCCGTATCTAAGAAGCACAGGGAAAATAGTTAATGCCGAGTATGGTTAAGATATCTTGAAAAACAAAACAGGTTTCCATACAACAACTTAATTTTCGACCGATCGTTCCTATGGCAGCTATATGATATAGTAGCCCGATGTGAATAAGATTTTGCATAAGTGGAGGGAGCATAGTAAAACTAATAAATGCCGAGTTTGGTCAAGATATCTTGAAAAACATAAAAATTTTCCATACAAAAACTTAATTTTCGACCGATCGTTCCTATGGCAGCTATATGATATAGTTGTCCGATCTTAATAGGATTTTGCATATATATGGGGAGCGTAGTAAAACTAATAAATACCGAGTTTAGTCAAGATAACTTTATAAACAAAAATGTTTTTCATACAAGAACCTACTTTTCGACCGATCGTTCCTATGGCAGCTATATGATATAGTGGTCCGATCCAGCTGGTTTTGACATATGAACTGCGTGCAACAGAAAGAGGGAATTCTGCAAAGTTTCATAAAGATAGCTTTAAAACTGAGAGACTAGTTCGCATAGAAACAGACAGACGGACATGGCTATATCAACTCGGCTGTTGATACTGATCAAGAATATATATACTTTATGGTTTCGGAGATGTCTCCTTCTATGCGTTACACATTTCACGACAAAATTATAATACCCTCTGCAAGGGTATAATAAAACAAAAAATTGTTCCCTTGGCAGGGTTTGAACTCGCTTGGAATTTGCGGTAGCTGCTGCTAACAAGTGCGCAAATAACTTTTGTCTTTCTTAACCGATCTTAATGAAATTTTCGACAGTTCATCTTAGTAAAATAGAATATAGAATATTTTTGTATTCTCAAAAGAATATTTTTGTATTCTCAAAAAGTCAATTGCATATAAATTGTGGCTTTTCTGCTGCTATTTTAATTCGTTTCTTTTTTATACCCTTGCAGAGGGTATTATAATTTTGTCGTGAAATGTGTAACGCATAGAAGGAGACATCTCCGACCCCATAAAGTATATATATTCTTGATCAGTATCAACAGCCGAGTTGATATAGCCATGTCCGTCTGTCCGTCTGTCCGTCTGTCTGTTTCTATGCGAACTAGTCTCTCAGTTTTAAAGCTATCTTTATGAAACTTTGCAGAATTCCCTCTTTCTGTTGCACGCAGCTCATATGTCAAAACCAGCTGGATCGGACCACTATATCATATAGCTGCCATAGGAACGATCGGTCGAAAAGTAGGTTCTTGTATGAAAAACATTTTTGTTTATAAAGTTATCTTGACTAAACTTTGTATTTATTAGTTTTACTACGCTCCCCATATATATGCAAAATCCTATTAAGATCGGGCAACTATATCATATAGCTGCCATAGGAACGATCGGTCGAAAATTAAGTTTTTGTATGGAACATTTTTATGTTTTTCAAGATATCTTGACCAAACTCGGTATTTATTAGTTTTACTAGGCTCCCCATATATATGCAAAATCCTATTAAGATCGGACCACTATATCATATAGCTGCCATAGGAAAGATCGGTCGAAAATTAAGTTTTTGTATAGAAAATTTTTATGTGTTTCAAGATATCTTAACCAAACTCGGTATTTATTAGTTTTACTACGGTTCCCATATATATGCAAAATTCTATTAAGATCGGACAACTATATCATATAGCTGCCATAGGAACGATCAGTCGAAAATTATGCTGTTGTATGGAATTTTTTTGTTTTTCAAGATATCTTGACCAAACTCGGCATTTATTAGTTTTACTATGCTCCCTCCACTTATGCAAAATCTTATTCACATCGGGCAACTATATCATATAGCTGCCATAGGAACGATCGGTCGAAAATTAAGTTGTTGTATGGAAACCTGTTTTGTTTTTCAAGATATCTTAACCATACTCGGCATTAACTATTTTCCCTGTGCTTCTTAGATACGGGCAAAGCACTATGAGCATTTTGAAAAGGTTGGGTCTGCAAGGGTATTAAATCTTCGGTGTGCCGAAGATAGCACTTCTTTCTCGTTTTCATTAAGATTGAATTATTGGCTGTTGAGTAGGGGCCGCGGCAAGTCGTGCAGTTTGTAGCGAGTTCGAACCCTACCGGGGGAACTGTTTTTTTTGGCTGGTGTGGCTATTGGGTAGAGGACGCAGCAAGTAATGCGGTCAGTTGCGAGTTCGAACCCTGCCAAGGGACCTTTTTTTTTACCCTGAACCCATTAAAAATGGGTAAAAAGGGTATTATGTATTTATGCAAATGTATGTAACAGGCAGAAGGAAGCATCTGCGATCTTGATCGGGAATTCCCGACTAGTACCTCTTACTTGTTTTAATTTGTGATTATAAAAATGACATTGAGCTGCATTGTGATGCAAGCATGTTGGGATTTGGAGAAATATTGCTACAAAAGAAGCAAGATGGCAATTGGCATTCCATATTCTATTTTTCCAAGCGTACAACGGAAGCGGGAGCGAAATACCACAGTTTTTGGTTGCAGTCGTTAGCATATATATGTACATGCACCGCGTAAATTTAGGATATTTTTACAGGGAAAACGATTTTAAATTATGACAGACTGTAACTCTTATACTTGAACGCTTCACAAGGTAAAGCTTAACGCGAGAATTGCGAGGAGGGCGTTAGAGCTGCAAGAATTCGATTATGAGTTAGTTCATAGACATGGTAAACAAATACAACATACAACAATTACAATAAATTATGAAATTTACAGAGAAAGGAGAGCTTAAATTTTTTTGAGGTAATGAATGGAGTCGATACACTACTTCGATAAGACTAATGCAAATAGATTACTCTTTGATGTACCTGAAAGAATAGAGGACCACGTTTTAATACCCTTGCAGAGGGTATTATAATTTTTTCGTGTAACGCATAGAAGGAGACATCTCCGACCCTATAAACTATATAG
>NW_026997801.1:0-13304 GCF_035044405.1 Drosophila montana
ACATATACATATACATATACATATACATATACATATACATATACATATACATATACATATACATATACATATACATAAACATATACATATACATATACATATACACATATACATATACATATACATATACATATACATATACATATACATATACATATACATATACATATACATATACATAAACATATACATATACATATACATATACACATATACATATACATATACATATACATATACATATACACATATACATATACATATACATATACATATACATATACATATACATATACATATACATATACATATACATATACATATACATATACATATACATATACATATACATATACATATACATATACATATACAGATACATAGACATATACATATACATTGAACACGAAATTAAAAAACAATTGACCATATATGACTTTCCGAAGAATATAATAAGAACATTATTTAAAAGACTCTATAAAAATATACAAATCTGTAACATATGTACCACGATTATCGGAACGGCTCACAAACTCAGACTCCTATAACAGACAAGTAGCCCACAAGCCCACAAAAACATTACTAAAATTCTTTAATAATACAAAAGCGAAAATACCAATGATAGACAAAAGTAACGTCATTTATAAAATACCATGTTTCGGGGATAACAACAATAATTGCAACAGCGTGTACATCGGCACAATAAAATCCAAGCTTAGAACGAGAAAGAAGGGCTATCTTCGGCATGCCGAAGATTTAATACCCTTGCAGACCCGACCTGTTCATAATGCTTATAGTGCTTTGCCCGTATCTAAGATGCACAGGGAAATTAGTTAATGCCGATTATGGTGAAGATATCTTGAAAAACAAAGAAGTTTTCCATACAACAACTTAATTTTTGTCCGATCGTTCCTATGGCTGCTATATGATATAGTCGTTAAATGTAATTAAGATTTTGCATAAAAAGAGGGAGCATGGTATAACTAATTAATGCCGATTTTGTTCAAGATATCTTGAAAAACAATAATATTTTTTATACAACAACTTAATTTTCGAACGATCGTACCTATGGCAGCTATATTATAAAGTGGTCCGAAGTTGATAGGATTTTGCATATATATGATTTGATATCCCAGCAGACCCAGCCTTTTCAAAATGCTCATAGTGCTTTGCCCGTATCTAAGAAGCACAGGGATAATAGTTAACGCCGATTATGGTTAAGATATCGCGAAAAACCAAGAAGAAGTTTTCCATACAACAACTTATTTTTCGACCGATCGTTCCTATGGCAGCTATATGATATAGTGGTCCGCTGGCTTCGACATATGTGCTGCGTGCAACAGAAAGAGGGACTTTTGCAAAGTTTCATAAAGATAGCTTTAAAACTTAGAGACTAGTTCGCATAGAAACAGGCAGTCGGACATGGCTATATCGCCTCGGCTGTTAACACTGATCAAGAATATTATAATATAGAATAAACCAATTTTTATTGCCCACTAATTTAAGGCAAAATATTAATACAATTCTCTTTTTGAGATCACACATATATTCTATAGCACAATAAGATCTCCATTTCATCAAGATCGGTTAAGAAACACAAAAGATATTAAAGAAAACGTGTTTTGGCTGCCAGGGTCTTTGCGACAGCTAGCGCAAATTGCAAGAACTTCTGTATACATGTACACACACATTCACGCGCGTTTGCAATTGTTGCTGCTGTGTTAATTCGTTTTTTTCTTTTCCACCAAGACTCAATTGCTGTGAGCTCGTAGCGCGAGCTGCATTTGGTGTTGACAGAAGAGGGTTCAGGTTAGTCTAGTCGAGCAACAGCGAATACGCCTTCACATTGAACCTCTAGATAAACTTGATTCTTCTTCTTCTGTTTTATCGATGTATCGTTAATTAATACTCCATATCAGGGTTGCATCATCATCACTCATCTCTGATTTAATATTATCAAATGAGTAAATTGTCAAAATTATACTCGCCTATTTAATTTAACTGATTATAACTTCGACCACTCCTGGTTTTATTTCCAAATCCTTCATCCTTAAAGCGTTGCAGATAGCTCAACACAATCTAAGATGAGTAGTCAAGTAGTACCCACAGTTGTGCCCCCACCTCCTTATCGGCAACTTTTAATTACATATATTTAATAAAATATGCAATTAAGCTAAGTTCCCCCCGTTGGAAATGGAATCATGAGATAAATCTACGTGAAATAGACACCACCCCGACGAATTTATAGATTGCTTTCTTGAAGTCGGACACAAGCTTGGAGTTTATTCTGTATATTTTGAGGAGGGGGATTTCCGAGTATATCGACAATTTGATGTTTCTGAGTTCACGTTCATTGAGATGCTTGCTGGTTTTAAATATTGCCTAGACCTCAGCCAGATATATGTTTGCAAATTCTGGCAGATAGAAAAACGATTGCATTTACAAATTCGTCGAGTGAAACCCGGTCGACATCCGACAACCCTTTTTTGACCGTCGGTGAAGAAGGCAACCCAACGAGTGTCGATTACCAAATCGCTCTTTCTATAGGGAATGTCTGTGTTATATTTCCTTTCGAAATCTAGCGCTAGTGTCTTGTGTTGAAAGGATACTGCTGTGTCCTTTGCCTATTTCTTTGCCTATATTGAGCTGCGATTAACATTAAGTGAAGGTCGATTGAAATAAAGTTCAGGTTCGGGCCATGATTTCAGGGCTCCTATGGTGCCCGCACAGGCGGCTCTTTGAATTGAAATCTTGTAAGGTTCTCGATATTAATCTAGACTGTACTACCGAACTCTTATTGCCACCACACAGAAGGTGACTCACAGAACCAAGGCGAGGACCAGACGAACCAGACGAACATGGCTTGATCGACTCGGCTATTGATGATGATCAAGAATATATTAACTTTACGGGGTCGGAGATTCTTCCTTCTTCCTGTTTAAAACATTTGCACACAAAATACACTTTTACCCTTGGCTCAGGGTATAAAAATGTGAAAACAATTTTGTTTTCAGGGCACTAACACAAAAAAACAAAAGACAATTAATATAAAAATAAATTTCAATGAATAAATACATATATACATTTAACATCTCCGCCTTTTGACGTGGAGATTGAAACTGCTTGACTGTTCAATAGGTGTCTGTACAAGTGAGGTCAATTATCGGTGCTCCGTTAGGATAGTTCTTAACATGAGTTCATCATATTTGTTATCTTAGATTTTATAGTGTTGTACACACGCTTCAGTATTCGGTTTTTAACTGTGCATACAATTCTAAGGTATTGAAAAAAATCGTCCTTTCTTGTTGCTATTTTCGTACGGGCATTCGCCGCTACATATTCGTTTCCCCTTGAGAGACAGTCACTGCTGAGATCCACATTCAAAACATTATTTAAAAGTTCTTGTTCGTGTAATATACCGTAGCAAATAAAATTATCATTGTTATGAAGAGAATTACTCCAATTAGCAATGTGAGGTTTGACTGAGCGCAATGCTTGTTTTATAAACATCAGAGCGCTAAATAGCGAAATAGATTTGAAATATGCCTCAGCATAAAACCCTCTATATAATTCAGAAAGCTGTTTCTGCTCCATTATTTTTAGAAATTCAAAAAGGCCCTACTCGAAAGATTGGACTGAAACTTTTTTTTTGGGTAGCCCACACCACAGGCAAATAAAATGACTGTACGCAAATTTTCTTCTAAAAAGGAATTTAGAATTTTGTTTCACAAGTCTGTCGTCATCCATGCTTCCGATTGTGAAGCGGATTACAAAAACTCATTTGTAAGTGCCTTAAAAAAAAAAAATATCAATATCAATCAATTGAGAAGCTACGGTACTTTACCTCTGCATAGCATACGAAGCAGGTCATTTGGCTGTTGACCGCCATATAATAAAGTGCCCTTTCAACTGCGTTCAGTATGTCTTCTTAGTTATAATTTTTCAGAAGTCCAAGGAAACCAATCGTTTTGTAGACCTCGGCAGCTTCAGAGTTGTTTTCGGCAGCACCGCAACCATGAATCAGGTTCAGATTCATCGTTGAACTGAATTTCTCATGAGAATTCTTTCTCTTCCTCTTTGAAAACTCTTTCGCTTCCCCATAAGAACTTGGGACGTAAGCAATCCACTTTTTTTACATTGATGCTGAAACCACTGAAACAGAGCCTCTCCACTTTGACATGCATCCATTAAAGTAGTAATATCTCAGTAATATCGCAATTTAAATTATCCGCACAAGTCTTTTTCAATGCATCTGTATGCACTGCGTCAATAATACTCAACTTATTTTTAACGCTTAAAGCGGTAACATATTGTACTTTACCAATTTTCTTTTGCATTCTCCGTGAGATATTCCAAATGAACCACACTAGAACTTTAGACTATCCAGTAAATTGAAGAAGTTAAATTAAAAACTTAATGTGTTTTTTAACATTCTTCTTTCAGAGTACAAAAACAGCTTGGCACTTATATAATTGCGGTTGGGAAGACTCAAAAATACCGTGCAACAAAAAGTTCCGAACAAGTTTGGAGTATATGATACTTTGTAGCCAGCGACCTGTGAGAATAACGGCTTTTAAGTTTTCAACATTATCTCTTCAAAGTTTTGCTGCGGTAAAAATATTAACAATACGTTAAATAATAAAAACGGCCCACTAATGAATTACATTTTTACAGATACTGAGCACATCAATGAGCTACTTTACATTGCTACGATCAATTTATTTTGATAACAAAATGTAAATTATTAAGCACCACTCAAAAGCACTATTTCTATTCTGTAACTTTTTTTTATGTATACAGTTTTTAATATGTTTTGACATACTTACATATTAGTAAGAATATCCAAAAACCAGATGTTTCGAACAAAATTAAAGGAAAAGGCCAGCAAAGTGAAAACAATTAATTTACAAGCTATATACAGGCGGGCAAGACCTTAGGCAACAGGCAGCATGTTCACACATGAACACGTAACACCGTGTCTCATTTAGACCCTCTTTAAAAATATATCTCACACCATATTGTACAACTGCAGCCAGCAGCAGGAGCAGCACGCCGAACAACAAAATTTCGAGCAGTGCAGGCGAGAGCAGCACGCCGAACTAATAAATTTCGAGCGGTGCAGCCAAGAGCAGCACGCCGAACCATAAATATTCGAGCGGTGCAGCCAAGAGCAGCACGCCAAACCAAAAAACTTTAGGGAGGTGCAGACAAGAGCAGCGAGCCAGGCAGAAGAATAGACAGCAAAGGATAGCGACAAATCCATGCTAAAAGGTGATCAAGGCCAAAGGGAAAACTCTTTAAGAAGCGCTACGGAAACAAGAAAAGGTCCAAGCAGCTAAACGACGCCTATGTCCGTCGCCGAAAGGCCGAGGAGGAAAATCTGGTGCCAGAGGGCAAACTCTTCAAGAAGTACTCCTCCCACTACCCACACCGGCTGTGCTTCTAAACGTGAGGCCCAAGCAAAAACTTCACGTTATGGATTTCTAATTACAAATAATTTTTTAAACAATCATAAACAATAAAATGAGAGTGCGACCTATGGCGCACCCATGCGAAAACGGCGGCAAGATCGAATCGCAATAACAACAAAAATGTTCAAATAAACATTTCTTTTATATACAGTCCATTGAAACAAGAGTTAAAATTACAAAGAACTTTTTATTACAAAAAAAAGAATAATAATTGTTTGTTACAAATATGTTGTAAGACAAATTTATAGAATTGTTGACGAAGCAGTCACAAGTGGTGGGAAGAATTAGAGAGATAGAGGGTGGTCAAGGGGGCGAGTTAGAATAAATAGGAGAACTGCAAAGGCAGTTTCAAAGCAATCACAGCTTATTGTGTAAAATTGGAGTAGTTGATCATGACAACTTCAATAAGAAACAATTCGACGTGACAATGCCAGTTATAGGCAAAATTAAAGAACAACTTTCAGGTGGCCTAAATAGAAAAAGAGAGGGTGAAACCAGTTCGCCTAAATAGGACAATGCCTAAATCAGAGGCAATGGAGAAGAGGGCCAATGAGTTTGACAGGCAGGTAGATGTATTGAACAAATATTAAGAGGAAACGCAGGTGGATATTAAGGAAAACAACAGTAAAATGTTTGGATTGAGGAAAAGAAAGATAGTATTTCTTTGGGAAGAAATACAATTCTTCAAAAAAAAGTATGACAGCAACGTAACGTTTGATAGGGAAATTAAAACGCTAGGATTCGACGTACAGAACACGGAAGAAGAACTAGCAGAACAGATTCAAGACAAGTGTCAACCAAAACTGGAGGGTTGCCATGTCAAAACAGAGGAGCTACCAATGCTCCCGAAAATGCAGGTACCCACCTTTTATGGGGATTGCAAAGAGTGGGATCTCTTTGCCGAGTTGTTTACAGAGTTGGTTCAATCAAGAGAGGATTTGAGTCCAGCTCTTAAACTTAACTATCTAAGAACGGCATTAAAAGGAGAAACAAGATGCATGGTGTCGCATTTGCTGAAAGCCTCCTCAAAAAATGTCAACGCGACTTGGGAATTGTTAACCAAGCGTTATGAAAAGAAACGAAATATATTTTCCAAACAATTAAATCGGCTTATAGAGTTGCCAGTACTGAACAGTGATTCAGCAGAGCACATTAAAGCATTTATTGGTTCAATTGATGAATCCATAAATTTAATAAAATTGAAAACGGTCTTATCAGAAAACGTTGATGTAATTTTTGCACACATATTTATTTGCAAGTTTAATAGAGAAACATTGCAATCATTTGAAAATCATGTGAAAAGAACAAAAGAAGTTCAAAAATTGTCCGATGTAATGGAGCATTTAGAGCAAAGGTTGAGTGCTCTATGCTCATTGAAGGACGAGGAGAAAAAACCGAAAGTCAATGAGGACTTTTCGGAAAATGTCCCAGGTTGCAAGGTAGCCGGGCATTATAAAGTTTTGGAGAGAATATGAGAGATAGGAGAGGAGGTTAAAGAAGCTGCAGAAACAGAAATCGGCGAAGAAATGGTTTTTGAAACAACAAAATAATTAGATGGAAGGGATACAGTAACCATTCCGTTTAAGGATGAAAAAGAGTTGGGAGAATCAAGACCACAAGAGATGGCACGGTTTCTAAACTCAGAAAATAAATGCAGGAGAAATACACAGCTTAAGGAAAGTTATAGAAATTTCTTAGGAGAGTATGTGGACCTAGGAAATAAGGTCGAGTCCAACGAAAATGTAACTAATTTCGTAGGTACGTCAAGGAAGCTAGATCAAGATTTCCTAACAGGCGACAAAATCTTAACATTATTAAAAGAAATAAGTATCCCAAGATGGTTACAGACTACCATAAAGCTTGAAATACAGCTGCATGGATTCACGTATCCATCAGAGAAAGCATACACTAGAGTGGTATATGAGGGAGGTTAGGACAATAAAGTCAGGGTAGTAAAGATAAAATTACAGGATGGAAGTTCCACAAGAACAGTTACCAAAGGTTGCTCGCTTATTAGCATAGAAAATACTGAGGAAAATAAAGTAATAGCTATTGAAGAAAATGAAAAAATCCAGTGGGATAAAATTATCCCGCCGGAAGGACCTCACCTCGGAGGTATTTGGGAGGCCGGAGTCAAGTCAGTAAAATATCATCTAAAAAGAGTAAAAGACAACTTAGATAGATGGAAAATGATTAATAGAATGAAGAAAGAGTTTTGGTCAAAAGATTACTTGTATGCCCTACAACAAAGAAGTAAGTAGAAACAAGTAAGATGTAGAGAAAAAGATCATGCACGTCAGTGCTGGTTTGTAATCATTTTTTGAATGTTCTTTATTTGGAACTCTGTCCGCTTCAAAACCTAAGATATAGATATTATTATATGTATCGCTCTGTCGCAGCAGAGCATAATTAAAAGAGAGAGAGTGTGTGATATGTGCATGCATTAGTGAGTACATATATGGTACTCTGTCCGCTTCAAAACCTAAGATATAGATATTATTATATGTATCGCTCTGTCGCAGCAGAGCATAATTAAAAGAGAGAGAGTGTGTGATATGTGCATGCATTAGTGAGTACATATATGGTACTCTTGGTACATAAGCAAAGCGTGGGATATGCGCCGTCACCTAAACGGCCAGCTAGAGTACAAGCGGTCCGCGCTGCGTAATATGAGCCCCTTTTAGAAGAATAACGTAATATAATGTAGTTGTTCAATTAACTTATTTATATAGTTTTGTATTGATAAACTAAATGAATGATGAGTGAGTTGATGTAGAAAAATAAAACTTTTATTATTTTTTTTTTTGGTTTATATTCAAATTTTTATATTCATAAAATTTTTTTTTTTTGTTAGGATAAATTTTAGATTTTTACTTTATATAATATATTTTAAATATATGTGTATATATCCTTTTTTCCCGATTGGACAAGGAATGTATTATAAAATAAAATTTGGTAACGATAATTTTTTTGTTTTATTATTTATATATATTTTTGTAATTATATATTGATAATTACTTTGTGGCTGATCAGGCCTAAAAATGTAATATGTTCTATGCTCGAGCTAAGCCAAGTTTTGAATAATTTTAACCTGTTCTTATTTACTACTTGGGGTTTCTTTTTTTCTACATTTACGTTTATGTTGTTTCTATCTTCTATGCTTATAACTTTATAAGGGCCTAAATATTTACTTTCTAAATTATGCGCTGTGTCGTTCTTTAGTAGAACTAAATTTCCTATCTCTAGTTCTATGTCATCTAGTTTTTTATCGTATTCTATCTTTCGTTTTTCTTTTTCTAAATCTACAGGAGTTTTTACTCTTCTATACGCAATTTCTAACCTAAACTTAAATTCTTTTGCGTAGTCGTCTATGTTATATATAGGGTCTATTCTAGTTTGGCTATTAAATTCTATGAACTGTCTTGGTAATCTACCATCAACAAGTTCATAAGGACAGTATTCATGTACTGTCGATGGTGTTGAAGCAATATGTGAAATTATTCAACAATATGTCCCAATCGTCTTTGTCAATCGATATATGAACGAATAAATTCGTTAAATGTGATGATGACTTCTTTCTACTGTTCCTAATGTTTGGTGATGATGTGCTGTTGATTGTATATTACTTATATTCATATACTTGCACAGGTCATTTATTAGCGAATTTTTGTATTCAGTACCCATGTCTGTTATGAACGTCTTCATAGGACCGTAATTTAGTACAAAAAATTCAAATATTGCTTTACCTAATGTTTTTGCACTTTTATCTGTTACTGGTATTGTAACTAGATATTTAGTGAGATCGCATATGATAGTAATTGCGTACTCGTTGCCATTCTCTGTTCGAGGAAATGGACCGATTGTGTCTATTAAAACAGTGTGAAATGCAGTATTTGGAATATTCGTTAATATCATTGAGGCTTTAGTATGAGTTGTGGTTTTTGCTATTTGGCATTTCACAGAAGTTTTCACATACTTTGTAATGGTCTTAGTCATTTGGGCCAGTAATAGTATTTCTTAATTTTTAATAAGGTACGAGTAATCCCTGTATGGCTCCCTTCTATAGGATCATCATGATATTTCGACAGTATTGCTTTTATTTGATTTTCGTAATTTTTGTCTATTTGTGACATTTTTATTAGTAGCGCTACTTTTAATGTATTAAAATATTTATTGCCCATATTTTTAACTTCATTTAATGATACAAATTCCAAAATTTGTTCATTTGGTGACATCTGTAAGTTAGCAATTTTTTGTATTCCGGCTTCTGAATTAAGCCTTTGAAAAAATTGACCTAATTCGAATTTTCCATTGGAGTACAAATCATTAACTGAAAATTGTGAAATTATTCGTTTTCCTCTTTTAAGTAAACAATTTATTTTACCGAATTTTGGTTTCACAAATTTCTTTACGTCGTTATAATTAACGACTTCATAGACATTGGGCTATTTTAGATCTTTTTTGCAATTGTATTTTGTCGTCTGCGCAGATGTTTTCCTGTCTTTTTGATGATCTTGTTTGAACATGTAGCTTCTAGAATAGTATATATATATAAAGTATCTTTCATTTTATAGCTATCACCACCTCCCGCTTCTACCACATAGCCATAATCCTACCCGTAATCCTTTCAGCCTTGTCGACATATGGCTCCTGCAGTAGCGCAAGGCGTGGCCATGGTCACGCATACGTACACCAATATCGATGCCCGCAGCGCGGCCCTGGCCACAGTTCCGGCAGTCCACCGGATTTTCGCACTTGGCTGCGATGTGTCCCATTTGTCCACAGCCGGCATTCATCCTGCTTGAGGCGGCACGTGGACACCTTGTGGTTGTAGCCGACACACCTATGGCAAGCATAGGTTCGGACAAGGGACCGGCATCGGTATGAAAACCACTTTATTTAGACCTTCTTCCATGAAAACTTCCGGCAGGATCGACGCGTCCACGTCGTACACAGTGATCTTCAGTGTTCGCACGTCAAGCACGCGCACTCCAAGGGTGGGTGCGACCTCCTCCGTGATTTACTTGGCGACACCATTGCCATTGCCCCGACTCGTGACCACCGCGGACCACATCTCAACTGGCTTCTTGATTCGTGGTGCGGCAATCAGCACTCCTGAGACGGGGACAGCGGTACGAGCAGTTAGGTGGGTGACAGGGTGGGAACTGGGGTGGGGGCGGCGTGCTGTGCTGCGGGAAGTCTGCTTGAGAGGCTCTGGAGCAGGGTGTTCTTCACTGTTAGCGACGTGGACAGCTCTTCAAGGTGCTTCACAGCAGCCGACACCTCTCGCGCTGCCTTGGGGCGACACCCACCAGGCCATAGCGGGTCACCTCAGCAGCTGCGGAGAGCTCCCCGATGATCGTCGCAGTCCCCTCGGCCATAATCTTCCAGGCTGTGGCTCGCGCGGTGGGGGGACGGCAGCGGCAGCAGCTCTGCAGCCCTCAGACTGTACTCGGAGGCAGCGGCTCTCTTTGTAGCAGGTTTAGCAGCGGGCTCGGCAAATTCCTTTGCGATTTCCAGCGCCTGCCTCTTTGGGTCGATGTGTACGCAAGGAGGGGACACCGTGCCTTGACTCTTCCCCTTTTATGCCGGCGGCGACACTGGCAACAGACTCAGCACTGGACTCTGTGACGGTCACGTTTCTGGGGTCCACTTTACTGGCGCCCTCCATCGGATATACCACGCGATTCCCCGGACACTAACCGCTTAGCCAATACACATACCACACCGTGAAGTTTGCACTGCTTTACATGCCGAATTTTTATTTATCGCAAATTGTTTTATTGCTTTGTTAACAATGAACGTAAAGAACACCTGCTCTTTGGCATTTGCTCGCACACTCGATAAACTCCCCTATACGTCTGCTCGCGACGAACGTCTTATACAAATTGAGTGGATAGGGACAGATAGAATCTCGTTAATCCATGCATGCGCAACACTCTTTAGATGACGATTCATTTGGGGTTTTTTTTTTCGGGCTGTCGAGAATGTCTGGTCCTTCAAGCACCTACGCCCCACTTATCAGGATATTTCTGTTAGGTTAGGACGACAGAATGCGTCCGGACCGGTCCGGATTTTTTTGTATCCTTTAAGGATGTTATGCAAAGGTAGCAAGCAATTTATAGGAAACATAAATAGAATTGTAATGGACGCCATGATGATTTCCGGCATGAAACATGCACGTCTTATAGCTGAATACTCCGCCAGACACTACTCTGGAGCTGATGATATTGCTGTCAGTAGCATTAAGTATACCCAGAGTTTTCAAACGAGTTACGAATTGATAGCTCCAAATACCCCGCCAGTTTAGTGTAGCGGAGATGACTTCGATATTCCCATGCGGCCGATAGTCCATTCGCAATGTTGTCAGTAAGTCCTGTCTGTTGTAGACCTTTACTTTGCTCTGATGTGCTCTGTCTAGATCAAGCACGTCTGTCACAACCTGCGCGTCGAGCACTATTGTGCGGTCATGTCGTAATGCAATTAACACCAACCCCTAGTCTCAAGTCCCCCTTGAGGTAGGAAACTACACCGTTGTGTCTTGACACTCGACTCCCATGTGTTCTTTGGCAACGTTGCAGGATGTGATTTAATGACTCAGGAGAGTCACAACCGGCACGACTCTGCCGATCCAACTGGTGCCTTCCCCGCGACATCCGAGAACTCGTGGGTAGGGTATTTATGCACAGTTTGATCTCTTTCAAATATGCTTTACCGCTCATTAGACGCGTGGGTTGAGTTACCCATCCGTGTTGCGGAGCATATCGCCCCGCTTCACGGAGACCATTCCCATCAACAGACATGTGCAATCTATCCGCCCTATCTAACTACTTACTGAGGAACGACCGTACCGGTTTGTCAAATTTTCTCAAAACGCCCAATAACACACCACCAAGGGTTAGCTTGTGATGCAGCTGTGGCATCCGGACAGTTCTGAGGGCGAATAATTTCTGTAGTGGTTTCAGGGGAGACTGCGTTAATCTCTCCAACTTTGGAAGATTATCCTCTGATGGATTGTAACGAGCCCAACCAACTGCAGAGAAATGAATGCCAAGATATTTCCACTCTTTCGTGCTTTCCAAACTTGGACATGTGCGCGAACCTACACAAAAAGCACACGGTTCGACCAAGGTACATTTTTGCTTTGGTTGCTTCTTTATACTTATTGTGAAGCATTTGCTTGTATTTAGGGTGAGCCCGACGGACGACAGAAAGTCAACCGTGGTATCCAGTAATGTCTGAAGGCCTTTTGGAGTGGAAGCAAATAGCATCAAATCATCTGCGAATGCTGCTTCGTTTGTTTCTGCTTTTCCGACATTGACACCGATGTCGCTGCGAAGAGACCAGAGCAACCGATCCATGATCAAAAAGAACAGAACAGGAGACAGAGGGCAACCCTGCTTTACGCTTCTAGCATGGACGAATTCCTCTGACCTCCAATCTTCCCCTTTAAAGTAGGAGCCACCTCCCAAGTAAATTCTACGAACGTAGTCAACAAATCCTTAAGGAGCACCATACGCAGTTAGGGTGTTAAATATCGCAGCGTGTGACACAGAGTCGGACGCTTTGCCCCGATGTAGAATGACCCATAACGTCTATGGTGATCCCTCAGGACTAAGTCAGCTATTGTCACGTTATCGGCGCATCCGTCCGTGGGAAGGTTCTGAATTGATTGTTAATTGACTAATCTGACTTACTAACCTATCCGGGGAACAAGAAACTACCATAAATGAAAGAAACTTTATTTACCCAGAGCGAGCACATAAACCATGTTGTTGTTTCCCAATCAAGCCCGATTATTTCAATCTTCACAGCCAATCCTTTTCACGAAGT
>NW_026997802.1:0-829 GCF_035044405.1 Drosophila montana
TATGTAAGTTTTCTATCTTTTCATCAAACTCTGGTAACTTTACTTTATTTTTTTATATATTTTATTTATTTATTTATTAGTGGTCGAAAAAACGAGTGTCTTCCTAATTATTCAATACAATATATATACAATTATGAAAATTAGATGCTAAAAGCCTAGTTAGAGAACACAAATTTCTAATAGCATCACCGACCGATGGAGGTGTTGGGAAAGTAATGGGAAATCACCGACCCGGTGGGGGAAAATTTACAGCCTGTCCGGCAAGCTATACCCCTGCTCATAGCTGGGAATGGTCAGTGACTTCCCGAAGGTATCCTGAAAGCAACGATTTTATTTGGGGTAGAGAAAGTTCGGTAGAGAAAACGTGATGCAAACTATTGTAATTTTTACATAGCACGCGAGAAGGATTGTGCATAGCGTAGTCTGTTGTGCACGTCGATAGGAATAAGGGGCGGTAATTTCTGGTTGGATCAGCCGGAACAGAGAATTAAAGACGCCCTAGCAGAAAAGGAGAATCTATATCGCCAGCAACCAACTTATGTAGAAAGACACCGAGAATTGTCCTACGGTTGGTTAACGACGGAAGATTAAGAAGAAGCAGCCTGCTGGAATAGGATGGCAACCGAAGATTAGGGTCCCAATTTAAACCTCGTAAGGTAAAAGCAGAAAAGCAGAAATTGCTTCTGAACAGATACAATACGATCCTGGCCATTGTTATACTGCGGAGACCAGATGCAAGAGCAGTATTCAAGGATAGGACGAACAAGAGAGATGTACAGAAGTTTCATTATAAAAGAATCGTTAAACTCTTTAGACCATCGTTTAATGA
>NW_026997803.1:0-12205 GCF_035044405.1 Drosophila montana
ACAGGCATATGCAAGCTACTCACTCTCCCTCTCTTTTTAGCTGTTATCCAATAACAGCATAAGTATAAACATGTATCCATAGGCTAAGTACATTCCATTGACAATGAATAAAATCATTCTAAAGATAAATGCAAACCCGCACTGACGTGCTTGAGTTGTTTAATAACACCAATTATTAAAAGGATATATAAGTGAAACATATTATATTACATGGCGACCGTGACAGTGGTTGCCGGTCGTCCGACGTTGTCATCGTGTGTGCAGTCTACATCTAAAATACTTATACTGCATCAAATAAAAAGATAAAAAAAAAAAACAAACGAAAATAATCACATGGCGGACTACAAGTGTTCAGGAAGTGTATCTGGCCGTCGCTTACCAACCGCCAATGAAATTATCTGTAACTCCGGAACCAGAACAAGAAAATGGATATTCACCACACTTACAATAATACATTGTAACATATATTCTGAAAATATACTTAGATGAAAAAATAACCTACGAGTGAATAAACGTGTTTTTAAATAAACGTGTCGACTTAGAAAAATACAATTTTTAAGAGCAGAAACCCCAATTACCAGCAATTCGCATGTTATTTATCTGGAACCCCTGCGGACGCCCTATTACAACATTTGGTCCTTCGAGCCGGATTATTTACAACAGCTAATATATCCAGTTCGCCCCAGCAAGCATCGGCGGATCTGCAATAGAAGTTCCAGGAGCAGCTACAAATTCAAGCAAGATAAGTAGCAGAGCACCTACCTCAACTTGTCCATTGCCAAAATTCCGGCAACTCCAGTCCGATTTATTAATATTTGTATGTATGAACATATTTTTTCGCTTCACATTGTCCGTGGTTAAAGCGAGGGGTAGTTTCATTCAAACAAACAAGAAAACCCTCATATAAAATATTGTTCGTGGCCATAAGGGCATCTAAAAAGTGACAAATATTAAAAGGAAATAAAACAGAAAGTGAATCCAAAAAAAAGTCGCCATATTGGTGTCTGTACATACATACATATGTATATATATGTACAAGGCAATACCCAAAAATTTAACCGATCGCCATATTGATGTAGGCAAGGACATCAAGACATATCAGCACACAAAGGCTTTCGCTCCGTTGAACAATAAGTGTATGCGCTTCTCCATTCTATACTTCCAAAATAATCACATACCTAAATAAAAATCACACATTTCCGATTTGTCTTTAGTTAATTAAAACCGAAAAACTGTGCAAACTCACCTGCATGTTTATACACACACACACACACATCACAATATATGTGTAACGTTTGTTATTTTTTCTCCACAGCAGCTTTAAGAACAATTTATATTTATTTTTAAAAATTAATTGGCAAGTGCAAAAAGTAAACAAACATCAGGGTGGTCAAATATCAAGTTCGGTTTTCGATAAACTGAGTCTGAGCCATTTTTATATTTTTGTATGTTTCCACTTTGGCATTGAGCTGCGTTTACATAATAAAGTACAAACATATTATTATTTCTCAATTCTTATAAAAATTTATAAAGAATAATTATAAGTTAAGAAGATTCCACTGAGCGGCGTTTGCGTAATAAATCAAATAATCAAATAACAACTTATTTAAAATAATTATATGTTAAAAACTTTCCATTGTGATGCGTTTACAATAAACGTGCTTCTGCCTGAGCTCAGCAGTTAATAAACAATAACATACATTTTTTTCCTCGATCCGTTTCCACTACACGGCCGCCTAGAGCCTAGTATGCCAATCGGTGGTGATCAAAACAGCCAAAAACGACTCACAGCACCGTCCGATTAGGAGTCAAAACGACCTTTAACCTCACCTAGATCGGTTTTTGGGAAACTTAAGGTCGAGGGTACGAGCACAACCGTCCGCAAGCCTGTGAGACCGATTCCAACAAGAGATATTACTCCACTACGCAAAAGATGCAGAAGTCAAGCGAAATGGCACTGAGCGACTTCGTTTCGATAACTGAGCGACAAGGCCAGTTTAAAGTGAAGATCAATGACGCAGCGGACAGTGACGTGTCACTGTTCACTCTGCAAGTCCGACGAGATCAGATTAAGACTTTATGGGAACAGGTAGAACGCGAGTACGAGCTATGTTCCAAAGCTCTCAATCAAGGCGCTTGCAGCAGCAGTGACCTAGTGGCTATGCAAGCCAAATATGATTACTCGTACTCCGTTTACGAGCGATGTGCGGCTCAACTAATTGAGAAAATAGAAAGAGCCACTGCCTAAAATAGACAAGCTGAGCAACCCCCTCTAACTTCTCCATGTCCAGGGGTTGCAGTCTCCCGCCATGCAACACTGAAGTTTTCAGTAGGGATTACCTACGCTGGCCTTCTTTCCGAGACTTGTTTACAGCGGTCTACATAAATAATCCAAGACTGACGCCGGTGAAAAAATTGTTCCACCTAAATTCCAAAACCAGCGGCGAAGCTAGCTAGGGGCGAAAAGTGGGATTGTCTGCTCATTTTCTTGTGAGCTTCTAAATTGCCCAAGCCCACGCTGTCATTATGGGAACAATCGCTCCACGATAAGGCAGAGATACCTCAATGGTCCGAGATGATTTTATTTCTGATCGACCGATATCGCACCTTGGAGGCGATAGAGGATATTCGACCTACCGCACATACGCTATCCCAGTCCAAACCCACAAAAAAAGAGTCCAACCACCTGAGAACCTTCGAGGCAACAGTGACTACAAAGTCACAACACTGCAAATTGTGTCAGAAGGAAAACCATCCTGTGCGTCTATGCCCACGTTTTCTAAAAATGTCCGTACCCGAGAGAGTTTCCGTCATTAAGCAACAAAAGTTGTGCTTAAACTGCCTCGCCAGTCAGCACCAGTTGAAAGATTTCACTAGCGCACATAGTTGTTTACGTGCAAAGGACGTTACAACACGCTGCTCCACCGTGACAGACCCCAGGTGCCCTCCGCTTCCACAGTACCAAGCCGAAGAGGCCTGACGCCTGCCCAGCAGACTGCGAGGGTCCACTCTACAGCATACATTGCAAGAAGACCAGCACCGGCACTGCTAGCCAGTAAACCTGGCAAACAACAACCTGTGCGAAGACCACAACAAGTTGTGCTATCGAGACAAGTGCGAGAGGGAGCATCAGCGTGCCACATCCGGCGACGCCCAGCTGATGCAGCGACAAGCGACGCAGCTACGCAGTAATAGATTATAATGTATATATACAATTTGTAAAGTTGAGCGGAATCATTTCTGCCCAATTAGAAGCATAGCCTGTAAGGCTATGCGAAACAATAGGTAGGAATCTGTAAAAGCAGTAATTAGCCTATAACAAAATAAGTAAAATAAATAATGTAACTCGAAATAAGCCATATATATATGGCATAAAATCCTCTATAAACATAGAAGACACACCCACAATGGTTTCAGAAGATACCAAGACAGTGGACTCCACTGCAAATGTAACAAATAAAGTTGAAGTTGAGACTCCAGATCAGAAGCTAGTCATAACATTGTTAATTTTAATAGTTATTATCATGTGCACAAATATGTCTATAAAATTTATAAATTGCACAACAAATGTTTAAACAAATATATATATAAGCAGAGCAAATGATCTGGATAAAATATAAGAAGATAAAAACAAGAAAGATACGAGAAATGTAAAAAGTAAAATCAGATCTATAAAGAATAATGATATATTACATATATATATCCACTTTTAAAAATGTTAAATGTACTTTGGCTAGAGATATCGGCCATACTAAAACGACCTTGATAGAATTAAAAAAAATTTTTGTCTATATGCATAAATATTTATGAATGTTAAAAATGAACACTACAGAAGTATTAGCAGAAGTTTATGTTAGAGACGCTTATTTTAAAGATAGAATCAAACAATTGGTCTCAACGACCCCAATAAGCATATATGAATTGGAACATTTATATATGGATACCTTTAATTTAGATTTTCAACGTTAATACATTGCACTAAAACACAAAAGGTATTGACCATCGTTGCAGGTGTTCAGGTAAAATCAGTAATAAATGAACTCCCAATACTAGGCAGAACCCTTGTAATGGTAGCATTTAGAAAGTAAATAAATATCCATAGTATAATGGAAAGGAGGAAAATATATAGAAAAAATAAATGAATTAAAAAAAAATTTAGTAGATCTAATAAATCCTTATCAAGAAATAGGCCAAATCAAGGGCATACAGCAAACAAACATGCCAAGCACGTATACTAATATATGACCAAAGAGACTGTGCTGTGTGTGTATGCCTTGAAAGAACACCCTGTATTCAAATATAAAGTATGCGCACCTTGTCGCATACAATAAAAATTATACATTAAACAAGCCCAGAGCCACTTTATGTATTGGCTCTGGCTCATATTACTCAGCGTGGTTCACCAGCCTCTATAGCTGACCGTTTATGTTTACGCTGCATATCCCACGCTCCGTCTGAGCGCCTTTCATGAGCAACATATATATGCTCACTGACGTGCTTGAGTTGTTGAATAACACCAATTATTAAAAGGATATATAAGTGAAACATATTATATTACATGGCGACCGTGACAGTGGTTGCCGGTCGTCCGACGTTGTCGTCGTGTGTGCAGTCTACATCTAAAATACTTATACTGCTTCAAATAAAAACATAAAAACAAAAAAAAAACAAACGAAAATAATCACATGGCGGACTACAAGTGTTCAGGAAGGGTATCTGGCCGTCGCTAATCAACCGCCAATGAAATTATCTGTAACTCCGGAACCAGAACAAGAAAATGGATATTCACCACACTTACAATAAGTCATTGTAACACATTTTCTGAAATTATACTTAGATGAAAAAATAACCTACGAGTGAATAAACGTGTTTTTAAATAAACGTGTCGACTTAGAAAAATACAATTTTTAAGAGCAGAAACCCTAATTACCAGCAATTCGCATGTTATTTATCTGGAACCCCTGCGGACGCCCTATTACAACATTTGGTCCTTCGAGCCGGATTATTTACAACAGCTAATATATCCAGTTCGCCCCAGCAAGCATCGGCGGATCTGCAATAGAAGTTCCAGGAGCAGCTATAAATTCAAGCAAGATAAGTAGCAGAGCACCTACCTCAACTTGTCCATTGCCAAAATTTCGGCAACTCCAGTCCGATTTATTAATATTTATATGTCTGAACATATTTTTTCGCTTCACATTGTCCGTGGTTAAAGCGAGGGGCAGTTTCATTCAAACAAACAAAAAAACCCTCCAATAAAATATTGTTCGTGGCCATTAGGGCATCTAAAAAGTGACAAATATTAAAAGGAAATAAAACAGAAAGTGACTCAAATAAAAAGTCGCCATATTGGTGTCTGTACATATGTATATATATGTACAAGTGCATACCCCAAAAGTTTAACCGATCGCCATATTGATGTATGCAAGTACATAAAGACATATCTGCACTCATAGGCTTTCGCTCCGTTGAACAATAAGCGTATGCTCTTCTCCATTCTATACTTCACCAAATAATCACATACCCAAATAAAAAACACAAAATTGGCAAGTGCAAAAAGTAAACAAAAATCAGGGTTGTAAAATAACAAGATCGCTTTTCGATAAACTAAGTCTGAGCCACTTTTTTTCTTGTAATTTTCCACTTTGCCATTGAGCTGTGTTTACTTAATAAAATACATACATATGCATTATTATTTCTTTATTCTTATAAAAATTTATAAATAATAATTATAAGTTAAGAAGTTTCCACTGAGCGGCGTTTGCCTAATAAATCAAATATACGTGCGATTTTTCTTAAAATAACAAACTATTTAATATAATTATATGTTAAAAACTTTCCATTGAGCTGCGTTTAGAACAAACGTGCTTCTTTCTGAGCTCAACAATTAATAAACAATAAGCGTAAATTTTTTGCTTAATCCGTTTCCACTACACATCCGCCCTGTCAAAAAAAAAATTAATAAATTTTCTCTGATTTTTCAATAAAGAATTAATTACATTTTTTTTCTCAAATTAAGAAACTAAATAAGCATCAATTTATTAAATTATTTGTAAAATAATTAGTTTAGCAAAATTTTCCGATTTCGTTAGACCCAATACTGCACAACATTTCGGTCATTCCATTTTATTCTGATATCTCGATTCCATCGTTTCTGTGCCATTTCTCATTCCGTTTTCGCTCGGCTGATTCTAATTATTCGTATTTGATCACATCTCATCCGATTATTAAAATTTTTGGCTCTGTGAAGAGCCTAGTATGCCAATCGGTGGAGTTCAAAACAGCCAAAAACGACTCACAGCACCGTCCGATAAGGAGTCAAAGCGACCTTTAACCTCACCTAGAGCGGTTTTTGGGAAACTCAAGGTCGAGGGGACTAGCACAACCGTCCGCAAGCCTGTGAGTCCGACTCCAACAGAAGATATTACCCCAAAAATTACCCGTTCGACTACGCAAAAGATTCAGAAGCCAAGCGACGATATCAGATCAAGACTTTATGGGAACAGGTAGAACGCGAGTACGAGCTATGTTCCAAAGCTCTCAATCAAGGCGCTTGCAGCAGCAGTGACCTGGAGGCTATGCAAGCCGCGATGTGCGGCTCAACTAAGTGAGAAAATAGAAAGACCCACTGCCTAAAATAGACAAGTTGAGCAACCCCCCTCCAACTTCTCCATGTCCAGGGGTTGCAGTCTCCCGCCATGCGACACTGAAGTTTTCAGTGGGTATACGCTGGCCTACTTTCCGAGACTTGTTTACAGCGGTCTATATAAACAATCCAAGACTGACGTCTGTGGAAAAATTGTTCCACATAAATTCCAAAACCAGCGGCGAAGCTAGCTTCTTGTGCGCCTCTAAATTGCCCAAGCCCACCCTGTCATTATGGGAACAATCGCTCCACGACAAGGCAGAGATACCTCAATGGTCCGAGATGAATTCATTTCTGATCGACCGATATCGCACCTTGGAGGCGCACATACGCTATCCCAGTCCAAACCCCAAAAAAAAGAGTCCAGCCACCTGAGAACCTTCGAGGCAACAATGACTACAAAGTCACAACACTGCAAATTGTGTCAGAAGGAAAACCATCCCGTGCGTCTATGCCTACGTTTTCTACAAATGTCCGTACCCGAGAGACTTTCCGTCATTAAACAACTAAAGTTGTGCTTAAACTGCTTCGCCAGACAGCACTAGTTGAAATATTGCACTAGCGCACATAGTTGTTTCACGTGGAAGGGACGTCACAACACGCTGCTCCACCGTGACAGACCCCAGGTGCCCTCCGCTTCCACAATACCAATAGTTTTGAACCCTCCTTCTTCTATATAGTCCACTTCTACTTCCACCCAAGCTACCGTTCAAAACTATTTTCCGCAAGCTCACATGGTGTTCTCCTCGGCACGGCTGTCATCCAAGTGTGTCATTTGGGCACAAGGTATACAGCTCGGGCAGACCATATCAACAAAGAACAAAAACTTATGAATACATTCTTAACAAACTCCCAGAATACCATTTAGAAAGAAATCAATTCAGAAAATTAACACATGCAAACACTACAGTACATCAATAAATTAGGATTTAACATAGACATATTAAATGACCATTTAAAAGATATAACAGACTGGGCAAATAAGCATAGTACCTAAAGCTATCCTAGACGATTTTGAAATCAGTAAAATCAATCATATATTACAAAACCCCAAGGATAATCTTGACCAAAGGTCAAAATGCCTGCAACACCTGCTACATGCTAATTCCAGCTCCTGCGATTTTAAAGAAACCGGCCTCTCTGATATTTTGGAACCCGAAGAAGGCGTAATCTTCATATTTAACGATGATAATCTATATATGTACCCATCATGTCACAGTCCAATACAAATCTACGGGTCAACAACGATTAAATATTCTAATTGCTCGATAAGAATCAACGAAATAACCTATGACAACACCGTCTACCCCGAAGAGGAACACCCACATATATTCCTTCCAGAAACACGGAAAATCACGATCGATTCCAGCAACCAAATACTACTGTAGTGTGTATATGCCCGAACCAAAACCCTGTATTTAAATATAAAGTACTAGCGGGTATAACCCGGCCTTGCCCGTGGAACGTATGTTAAAAATCAACGTTCTCAAAAAGCTTTGAAAATGATTTTGAAACTTATCGGACTTTAAACAAACAATTTTCATAGAAACGTTTTCCGCCACTTTACCAATGTTGCGAGTGGAATTTCCCAAATCGCTGAAACACGTATTCATTATATTCTTATGTAGAGCTTTGAAAATAAGTTTGAAGCAAATCGGACACAACTTATAACTTCGCCCAAAAAATCTTTAAATCGCATTCTTCCCGAAGAAGTTTGAATTCTGCGAAAAGTGTGAAACACGTCTCAAATGTTTTTTCTTATAGATCTCTGGAAATGAATTTGAGCGCGAAACGTCACCCACCAAATCCTTGACCTCCATTTCCACCAAGGAGGAATGGATTTTCCTAAAAGTGTGAAACACCCCTCAAATGAATTTGAACAAAGATCTTTGAAAATAAGTTTGAGGCCAATCCGATGGTAAACAAAAAAGTTACATACAAACGTTTCTCGCGATTTTTCCACACTTGCGGGTGGAATTTCCCGAAACCCCGTCTTAACCTACATCACATAAGGTAGCTACAGTGAAAATTTCAGCTTCCTAGCTCTTACGGTTTGGGCTGTGCGTTGATCACCAATCAGTCAGTCAGTCAGTCAGTCAGTCAGTCAGGACAAACAGTTTTATATATAGAGATGCGGCACTTTGTTGCATACAATAACAATTATACAGTAAAAAAGCCCAGAGCCACTTTATGTATTGGCTCTGTCTCATATTACGCAGCGCGGTTCACCAGCCTCTATAGCTGACCGTTTATGTTTACGCTGCACATCCCACGCTCCGTCTGAGCGCATTTCATGAGCAACATATATATGCTCACTAACACAGGCATATGCAAGCTGCACACTCTCCCTCTCTTTTTAGCTGTTATCCAATAACACCATAAGTATATACATGTGTCCATAGGCTAAGTACATTCCATTGACAATGAATAAACTCATTCTAAAGATAAATGCAAACCCGCACTGACGTGCTTGTGTTGTATAATAACACCAATTATTAAAAGGATATATAAGTGAAACATATTATATTACATGGCGACCGTGACAGTAATTGCCGGTCGTCCGACGTTGTCGTCCTGTGTGCAGTCTACATCTAAAATACTTATACTGCATCAAATAAAAAGATAAAAAAGATATTGGTGTCTTTACATACATACATATGTATATATATGTACAAGGCAATACCCAAAAATTTAACCGATCGCCATATTGATGTAAGCATGGACATCAAGACATACAGCACACAAAGGCTTTCGCTCCGTTGAACAATAAGTGTATGCGCTTCTCCATTCTAACCTTACAAAATAATCACATACCTAAATAAAAATCACACATTTCCGATTTGTATTTAGTTAATTAAACCGAAAAACTGTGCAAACTCACCTGCATGTTTATACACACACACACATCACAATATATGTGTAACGTTTGTTATTTTTTCACCACAGCAGCTTTTTTTTTTTTTTTTTGGTTTGAGAAAGACAGTTACAAAAGCTGTCTATGGGGTTGGTCGTCGCAAAACAGTGCGGCAGATGACCAGATACGTTGTAGCTAGGACGGCGCAAGGCAGCCCTATGTGTAGTCAGTTGTGTGTGTTGTGTTGTGTGTATCTGTAATTGTAATAGATATGTGTTTATTATTAGATGCTTATTCCTGCTTCATATATGAATTTTGTTAATTCTCTTAAATATAGTTGTTCTTTTGTTATTAAGATATCTTTTGTTGTATTGGCTCTAGTGAAGATTTTATATTTCCTTCTTAGTGTGTTAAATTTCTGGCATTGGAAAATTAAATGATCTGCACTTTCTATTTCATTACATATTTGACATATGTCCGTATCAACTTTGTTGATTTTGTGAAGGTACTTTTTGTCATATGTATGACCAGTGAAGAGACGGTTTATAAGTTTTATGTTAGATGCTGTCCATTTAATCTTTTTGTACCATGGGTTCTCTGTTAGGATTGGGAAGTAATTGAAGAATGTGGTGCCTTTGGTTCTGCATTGCTCTTTATAATGGTTATTCCATTTCTGCCATATACGTTTTTTCGCTGCTCTAAAGGCATCACCTACGCTATAGCTTATATTGAGAGGGATGCCCTCTGTACATGCTTTTCTGGCCAGTTCATCTGCTTTTTCATTTATTTTTATTCTTTTGTGACCCGGGATCCATATAATTTCAGCTTTTTCTAATCTTGTCCATTCTAAGATATCATATATTTCCGCTACCAGGTATGAGGATGAGTGTTTTTGCCTAAGGAGCGCTATCGCCCCCATGCTATCCGTAAATATAACGTATTTGGCAATATTTTTTTGATGCGCTATTTCAATTGCAGTTTTTATTGCCATAAGTTCCGCAGAGGTGGAGGAGATTATTTTGTTGCTGTTGAAAATGTGTTCTTCTTCGTCGGTAACATTGTATACAGCTAATCCAACTGCGTTTTCTGTTACAGAGGCATCTGTTGCAAAAATTCGGTATCCATTGTCTTGTAATTTGTGCAGTGTATGTTTAAAAGTGGATTGTATTTCTTCCAGAGAGATTTCATTTTTGTTATTGCTTAGTAGTTTAGTAGTTAATCTTAGATATGGGTTTGAAGTATAATTTGCTGTTGGTTTTGTGCTGTCTAGTATGTCTTTGTGTGCTTCATATGTTTTCCTGTATGAAGATTTGTGATCCGTTGATTTTACTGTGTTGTAGAGGTCTTGATTGTATTTTTTGAGATTGAGTATTTTAGTATATTTTAAAAGTTAACAGTTCAGCTCTGAACAGGGGAGGCAGTTCTCCTGCTAGCGCATATATAATATGAGTCGGTGTGGAAGGTGTGACTCCCATACATCTCCTGAGTGGAATTGCAAGTAGTGACGTGAGGTTTTTTGTAATGCCTTTGTTCATATTTAGCGTTGTGCAGCCATATTCTACTTTGCTTCTAATGAAGGTTTTATATATATTTATGGCAACATTTGGTCTAAGGCCCGCTTTGATAGAAGTTGAGAAATGTAGTACCTGTTGGCTCTTAAGTATTTTTGCCTTGACATCTTTGACATGATTTTTTAGCGACATGTTTGCGCTCAGCGACCTTCCCAGAAATGTTATCTCCAAAGCTTGCGGTATGTTCCTCCCATTTATGACTAAGTTTATCATTCTTTTCTGGCTTATACTCATCGATAAGCATGCCGTTTTGTTGGAATTGAAGTTCAAGCCTATATCTTCACATAATAATTGGAAAGTCGATAACTTTTCCTGTAAGTTCTTCACTGCATTTGGGAAGGACCGTTTGCTAGATAGGATTATGAAATCATCTGCATATTGGTACACTTTAGTGTCTGGGTCTTCTATTTGGTGCAATCTTTTGGTATAAAGGTTGAAGAGTATCGGAGACAGGCAACTTCCTTGCGGGATTCCTCCGCTTACTTCTAGCCTTTCTTCTCCCATTTTGAGAATTCTTCTGGACATGAAATTCATAATCCACATAACATACTTTGAGGGTATGCCCTCATGTAACATAATTTTACTTAGGAATTCTAGACAGACACAGTTGTATGCATTGTTTATGTCCAGACTAGCTAGGACTACTGCTTTTTTCTGTTGCTTCAGTAGCGAGATTGTAGTAAGCAAGTCATTTATGCACATGGTCGTGGATTTGTTCTTTCTATATGCATAGGATTTTATGGGTAAAATTTTATTTTCTTCAACATATTTGGAGATTCTGTTCTTTATCATCATGTTGATTGTTTTGGCTAGCACCGAGATGAGCGATATTGGCCTATAGTTTTCAAAATTTATTGGGTCTTTGCCTTGTTTGAGTATCGGTGCTATGTTGATGATTCTCCATTGAGGGGGAATTAAGCAATCTAGAAAGAGGCCATTGTATATGCTGATGAGATTTGCTTTCCCTGCTTCATTTAATGCCTTGAGCATGTCGTATGTTATTTTGTCCTGTCCACCCGCCGTGGACCTTTTATGCTCCAGGGCTTCAGTTAATTCCGACATGGAGAAGAGAGTATTTGCAGGATTCTGTTCTTTAGTTCCTGGAAATTGGTTTCTCGTGATATCTGATTTTTT
>NW_026997804.1:0-15308 GCF_035044405.1 Drosophila montana
AGTCTGGTATTTTCACTACCATGGATGCTGCCGTTAGTGCATACATCCGTACTAGTACAAGACTTACTGGTAGTGTGAATACAGTGATGTACTCTAAAAGAGGGAATAACAACTACCGCGGTAGTAACAATCGTGGTAACTATCGTGGTAGAGGCAATGGTAACTACCAAAACAGAGGAAATAATAACTACGGTAATCAAAACAACAATTACCGTAGAGGCCGAGGAAATGGAAACAACAATTCCAACCGAGGCCGAAACAACCAAAATAATAATAATACAAACAATGTTAGAGTAACCCAGAACAATCAGGGAAACTCTCAACAACCCTCAGATATTCAGCAGTAGGAAATTATGCGGTTCATACCATCAATCTTAGTTTGAATATATTTGTAAACTTTTTCAATGTGAAGACAAATAAAAAACTTGTATTTTTAATAGATACTGGTGCAGACATATCTCTGTTAAAGGAAAATTCTGATATCTTTCATGATATCCAAATAAATAAGAAGATCAATATTCAAGGCATAGGCCAAGACATAATACAGTCCAAAGGACTGATTTCAATAGAGATACAGACAAGTAAATACATAATTCCACACGATTTTCACTTAGTAGATTTGCATTTCGCAATACCTTGTGATGGAATAATAGGCATTGACTTCATTAAGAAATTCAATTGCCAGTTAGATTTCAAACCAAATGAAGATTGGCTCATAATGAGACCAAATAATCTAAATTTCCCAATTTATGTTCCAATAACATACAGTTCTGGTAATAATTCCATTGTTCTACCAGCAAGATCCCAAGTAGTCAGAAAAATTCACCTATCATCAGATGAAGATAGTGTACTAATTCCAAACCAGGAAATTAAAGAAGGCATTTATGTTGCAAACACAGTTGCAACAACCAAAAATGCATTTGTCCGATTACTGAATACGACCAGTACCGATCAAGTAGTAGATATTAAAAATTTGTCATATGAACCACTTTCGAACTACGACATAGTTCAAAACAATCCAGAAAATAGAGAAAAAACTGTCTTATCTCAATTAGCTAAAAATTTTCCACCACAATTCAAAAACGAATTGACTAACTTATGCACCCAGTTTAGTGACGTATTCGGACTCGAAACCGAATCGATCACTACCAATAACTTCTACAAACAAAAGCTAAGATTGAAGGATGATGAACCAGTCTACATAAAAAATTATAGAAACCCTCAAAGTCAAATAGATGAGATACAAGTACAAGTACAAAAATTAATCGACAATAAAATAGTCGAACCGTCTGTATCCCCTTATAACAGCCCACTTTTGTTAGTTCCGAAGAAATCTCTTCCAGGTTCTGACAAGAAAAAATGGCGATTAGTAATTGACTATCGTCAAATTAATAAAAAACTGTTGTCGGATAAATTCCCGCTGCCTAGAATTGATGACATTTTGGATCAACTAGGAAGAGCAAAATACTTTTCATGCCTTGATTTAATGTCAGGATTTCATCAAATTGAACTCGAAAAAAGTTCAAGAGATATAACGTCTTTCTCAACAAGCAATGGCTCGTATCGCTTCACGCGATTGCCATTCGGTTTAAAAATAGCGCCAAATTCTTTCCAGAGAATGATGACTATAGCATTTTCCGGATTAGAACCTTCTCAAGCTTTCCTTTATATGGATGATTTAATAGTCATTGGTTGTTCCGAAACACATATGCTCAAAAACTTAACTGATGTTTTTGAGAAATGTAGGAAATACAATCTTAAATTACATCCTGAAAAATGTTCATTTTTCATGCATGAAGTCACATTTTTGGGACACAAATGCACGGATAAAGGAATCTTGCCTGACGACAAAAAATACGACGTCATTAAAAATTACCCAGTTCCACATGATGCGGACAGCGCCAGACGATTCGTTGCATTCTGCAACTACTATAGACGTTTTATCAAAAATTTTGCCGACTATGCTCGTCACATAACAAGATTATGTAAAAAAGATGTAGAATTCGAATGGACAGCTGATTGTCAGCATGCTTTCGAACATCTCAAATCGGCACTAATAAATCCGAATTTATTACAATACCCAGATTTCAGCAAAGAATTTTGCATAATAACAGATGCAAGTAAACAAGCATGTGGAGCAGTTTTAACTCAAAACAAAAATGGACTCCAACTTCCAGTTGCTTATGCATCAAGATCGTTTACTAAGGGTGAAAGTAATAAAAGTACAACAGAACAAGAATTGGCAGCAATTCATTGGGCAATAACTTATTTCAGACCATATATTTATGGTAGACACTTCAATGTCAAAACAGATCACAGACCATTAACATACTTGTTCTCAATGGTAAATCCAAGCTCAAAGCTAACGCGTATGAGACTTGAACTAGAGGAGTATAATTTTACAGTCGAATATCTGAAGGGTAAAGACAATTTTGTAGCGGATGCGTTATCAAGAATAACCATTCAACAGCTACAACAAATAAATGGATCAATAAAGAAAGTCACTACAAGATATCAAAGTAAACAAAATTCCTGCGCAGGAAAAGAAAAAATAGAATTGCCATGGCAATCTATAGAAAAAGCTTCAAAGCCCAACGTATATAAAGTCATTAACAATGACGAAGTACGTAAAGTAGTGACCTTGCATGTAAAAAATATGCTATGTTTTTTTAAACATGGTAAGAAAATTACTGCAAGATATGATGTTAGCGATTTATATACCAATGGAACTCTTGACTTAGGTCAATTTTTCCAAAGGCTTGAAACGCAAGCCGGTATAAATAAAATCAGCCAACTCAAAGTGGCACCGTGGGAAAATATCTTTGAACACGTTTCAATCGATAATTTCAAAAATATGGGCAATAAAATATTAATTTCATTGAGAGTAGCGCTACTCAACCCGGTGACCCAAATAGAAACAATAAAAGAAAAAGAAGCTCTATTGTCTACGTTCCATGATGATCCAATACAAGGAGGTCACACAGGCACAGGAGGTCAAAAGACATTATTATTGGAAAGGTATGACTCGAGATATTACTGAGTAGCATGCGTACATATGTATATACATACATATGAATAAGGCTGCAACACTTTGTTGTTATGCCAACAGAATGCAAACATAAGCAGCGACTTTGTCGCAGCGCGCCTAACGCTAAGTGCCCTCTGCGCATATTCAAGTGCAGACGAAATATGAGCCGCACTTGATAACAACGACCGCCCAAATAGCTAAGTCAGCGTTCTCACGCTTGACCGTCGCTGTGTATACATATGTACGCGCATAACTCTCTCTGACACTCTTGTTGTATATAATAAGCCTAAAAACCATGTTTGTAAAACGGCTGCTCACTGCTTCACGGTGGACAGCTCTAACTCTAAGATGCATTGAATAAATAACCATCAGAGAAGACTGACGTCTTCTCGTCATAGTAATCAACGAACTGTTATTTAAAATGGGAACTATTATAGGGCAAGGCCGGGCTCTCCCCGCTAGTCTCTATGTATATAATATATATAAAACTGTTTGTCCTGACTGACTGACTGATTGGTGATCAACGCACAGCCCATACGGTAAGTGCTGGGAAGCTGAAATTTTCACTGTAGGTACCTTATGTGAGAAAACGTCACGATGAGATGGGGTTTCGGGGAACGATTCTATACAAAGAGGTCACACAGGCATTACAAAAACCTTGGCCAAGGTCAAAAGACTCGGGATATAACTGAGTATAAAGAGTGTCAAAAACGCCAAAAATCAAAAACAACTTAGTACACTAAGAACCCATTAACAATAACTGATACACCTATAAATGCTTTCGACAGAGTGATAGTGGACACTATTGGTCCACTACCAAAATCAGAAAATGGCAACGAATATGAAGTCACGCTAATATGTGAGAACATAATATCTTGCCATACCAGTTGCGAATAAGAATTCAATCATAAATGACGTGCAAATATCTAAAAATTAAAAATATAACATCTACTGCACAGCACCACCAGACAGTTGGAACAATCGAAAGAAATCATAGAACTTTCAATGAATTCATACGCTCTTATATATCGGTTGATAAAACTGATTGGGACGTATGGTTTCAATATTTCGTTTTTAGTTTCAACACGACTCCCTCATTGAGTTAGTATTTGGTAAATCAATTAATTTACCAAAATAATTTAACAGTATAAGTAATATAGAAGTAATCTACAATATAGACGATTATGCAAAAGAGAGTAAATATAGATTAGAAGTAGCATACAAAAGAGCTAGAATTATCTTATAACATAAGAAAAAAAAAATAAGGAATTATATGATTTAAAAATCAAAAACATAAATATATCAATAGGAGATAAGGTCTAATTAAAAAATGAAGTAGGACATAAATTAGACTTTAAATACACGGGCCCTATAAGGTAGAAAGTATAGAAGAAAAAGATAACATAATAATCACGGATAAAGGAAATAAGAAACGAACAGTTTACAAGGATAGATTAAAATTGTTCTATTCATAATAATTTCAATAATTACACTACATGGCGTATTAAAAATATATATAAATATATACAAAACACACAAATTTGTTAAGAAAAAAAAATTTAAAAAATTTTTTTTATTTATATTCACACAATAAAATTTAAGTAAACAAAAAAAAATAAAAAAAAAAAAATTCTTTCACTAGGTTACGTTATTTTTCAAAAGGAGGGAGATGTAATATGCCCATATATCGAGGTTACACTGTACCTAGCAATAATTTAACAGCAATACATAATTTCATAAACATAAACCAAACAACGACACTTTGTCGTTGACGTAAACAAAACTGAAGTACCCAACACATTTCAAGTGCAACGAAATATGATCGCGGGCAACGGCCAGAGCCTAGTCAGAATAACTGTCAGGCTTTGGCAGTTTACGTAAGGTACTATATGCATATAACTCTCTGCCCAGCAGCAACGTTTCCGTTGCTTTACATAAAGACACATTAATATACTTTATATAATCTGCTGCTCTGCTGACGGCTTCGCCGTCGTAGCAACGTGCAGTCTTAGCTAAGTCAGTTTATAAGAACAACTGTACGATTCATTATGGAAATAAACTTGACTTCGACCGGACGTGTCGAAGTAACCAAAACAAAACAAAACCCAATCTTCTAACTATTACATGGCGACTGTGAAGCTATACCAAAATTAGCTATAACCTGCCTGGAGTAGAGCAGACGAGCTGGAGCTGTAGCTGGAGCTGGAGGAATGAAAAATCAAATAAATACTGAGTGAGTACATGGAATGAGCTCTAGGGCAAACACCAAGCCCAGACGCACTGTCATTAAGGAGCGACTCAGACGCAGAAAGTCTGAAAAAGTAAGACTTCTATATAAATGACAAACTCGAACATCTCAAGACGTTCTTATAGTCAAAGAACGAGCCCTGTCCCTCAGAAATTAAAAATATAAAACTAACAAAGAATCATCGTCCACCGCCAAGATGCCCACCAGATTGTGAGGGTCCCCTCATTGCGAGGGCACCTGCCGTATTCAGGAAGCAATAGCACCAGCAGAGTCAACCAACGCATGAGAAGCAGACCGCCGCTTATGCCAACGAGGGAACACAAAGCAAATAAGACGAGTTGCATGAGAGGCAAACCGCCCCTTATGCCTACGAGGGAATACAAGACAACTAAGACGAGTTGCATGAGAGGCAGACCGCCGCTTATGCCAACGTCGGTTTAGCAGCAAGAGCACCCAATAACGAGATGATCGGCAGCGTTGTCAAGAGCGCCCAACATATTATATTAAATAATTACAACTAAATCTTAAGAATTGTAATAATGCCCGACGACAATTGAGTCGACCAGCAAGACGTTTTGCCTGTACAGCCATTCGAAACACTAGGTACGAAAAGAAAACTATAAATTGTAAAACATTCAAAATCAAATTTAACATATTTGATTAATCGATTTAACTAAAAACGATTTATTACATTTAACAAAAAGAAAGAACAATTTTTGTTCATGCTTAACAATAGGTTAAGTAAGATAGACACGGTAGAAATGGGCTTAATGGACACTAAGACAGTGGATTGCACTGCTAACGTAATTAATAAAGTAGAAGTAGAAAATCAGGATTTAAGCCTTATAAGCACACTATTAATTATCATTGTAATATTAATGTCAGCCAGTATGTTTTTCAAAATTTACAAAATACATAACAAATGCCTAAGAAAAAAAATATCAAAGCCAGGCAAACGATCTTGATAAGATCTAAATATAATCTTTGAAACAATGATAATTGGTAGTTATAATTTGTATACAATATATACAATATTAAAATAAAACAAAAGAATAAGAATGGTAGCATGTTTTAATCAGGCGCGCACACTAATACACTACCAGAGAGACAAATTAAACCAGACACACTGGTCATACGTATCCAAACTCTTAATTAGACTTAGATCAAATTTTATTTCTGTGAAAGAAGGTAAAACAGGTAGATTTAAATGATCTAACAATTTCCGCAGTAATAACATTACCCGAATTAACACAAGAAGAGTATTCAGAGTCAGATTCAAACTCAAGCTTAATTGAACTAAAGCCCGTCACTATGGCAGATAACTCAGCCGCCCAAAGGGCGTATATAAAAGAAATTTCATCAGCAGTGCCAGAGATCGATGGAAAGAAAATCCATATTCAGAGATTTATCACAGCAATAAAACAACATTACACATAGTAAAAGATGAAACTTCTATAGCTGCAATTATAGTTAAATTGCAGACTATTATTGTAGGCGAGACATCTGAAAATGTAAATGCCAAATTAGCTACAGTACAGCAGAAAGGTAGAACGGCCACACAATTTACCAGTGAAATCGATAATATACGAAAGCAGCTCGAAGCTTCGTTTAACGATGAGGGAATGCCAGCAGATCATGCACACAAATTAAGCACAAGAGAGGCAATTGATGTCATGATTGTTGTAGTAGGGCGTCCGCAGAGCTTCCAGGTGAACTTTTACAAATCGTTGGGGGAGCGTTTCTGCTCTTCACAAATTTTCTTAAGAAGGTTTGAAAAAAAACACGTTTGTTCACTTGCAGGTTATTTTTTCTTCTGTTCTATATTTTCAGAGTGCATTACAATGTATTAGTGTAAGTGAGGTGAAATTTCAGTACATGTTCCACTTCTTGTGTGAACATGCCGCCCGCCTTGCAGTATTGCAAAAAGAAAAAGGGAGAGGGAAGTGGCTCTGTTCCTACTATTGAGCGCAGGAGCCGGACAGTATCCACCCGAAGACCGTGTTTTGGGCCAGTGGTGCGCCGCCATGACTGACGAGCTTCGTTGGAGTTTGATACCGGAGATTTGGCATCACTTGCAGGATGACCTCTCGCTGGAAGTCCTGGAAGTTATAATGGCCGAGCAAGCGTTGTGCGGGTGACGGATAGCCCGGAGGCCTTTGCCAAGGATGCGTCGATAAGACTTACTGGACAGCACGGGTCTAAAAGTGCCCGAGTGTCCGGGTCGCCTTGCCGTTTCCAAGTCGGTTGTCCTTTTGTGTTCCATTAAAGTCGACAAGGAGATGGAACCAGCTGAAGACCAGCTTGGGCCTTGGTGCTGCGCCTTGTTTGTGATCGCTCTGGAGATCGCGATGGCATGCGACGCGCTTCTTGCAAATGAAGCAAGGTGTAATGGTCGCCCTGGCACTTGCAGCACTTGTCCTTGCGGCGACATGACTCCCCGGAATGTTGGTGAGCCAGGCAGTTTGGGCAGTATTTGTTGACCAGAACTGCTCGGAGTCTCTTCTCTGGAGACATGATTATGAATAAACACGCAACAATACTGGTAGCATGTTTTAATCACGCGCGCACACTAATACTCGACCAGAGAGACAAATACAAATACCAGACACACTGGTCATACGTATCTAAACTCTTAATAAGACTTAGATCAAATCTTATTTCTGTGAAAGAAAGGAATAAATTGGATATATTAATACCATCTATCCTAAATACCCCTTTGACAGTCGAAACAGGTGAAGAACCAGAATCAACACCAAGAGATGTATATCTACCAGAAGTATTTGAATCAACTAGTGACCCTGAAAACGAGGTAAAAGAAGAAGACATAAATGATCTAACAATTCCCGCAGTAATAACATTACCCAAATTAACACAAGAAGAGTATTCAGAGTCAGATTCAAAGTCAAGCTTAATTGAACTAAAGCCGGTCACTAAGGCAGAAACATCAAACGCCCAAAGGGCGTATATAAAAGAAATTTCAACAGAAGTGCCAGAGTTCGATGGAAAGAATATCCATCTTCAGAGATTTACCACAGCAATAAAATTGATCGACCTGACAAAGGGACCTCTGAAATAGTAGGCACAACATTATACAAAATAAAAGATGAAACTTCTATAGCTGAAATTATAGATAAATATTAGGGTCACCGTGTTTTCAATAATGTTTTCAATATTTTATTGCCCAATTGTTTGAAATTATCAATTGAAAATTGTTCAAAGATATTTTCCCACGGTGCCACTTTGAGTTGGCTGATTTTATTTATACCGTAGTAGTGACCTTCTTTACGTACATCGTCATTTTTATGACTTCATATTCGTTGGGCTTTGAAGCCTTTCTATAGATTGCATAGGCAATTATATTTCTTTATTATCTCCTGCGCAGGATTTCTGTCTACTTTGGTGCCTGGTAGTGACTTTCAGGACTTTTATTTGTATGTCTTTGAGTTCTTGAATGGTTATTCTTGATAAAGCATCCGCTACATGATTATCCTTACCCTTTAGATACTCTACCTCATACGTGTTAATTTGGAACTTGGATTGACCATTGAAAATAACTATTTATTTGGTCTATGATCTGTTTTGACAGTGAAATGTCTACCATAAATATATGGTCTGAAATGTGTTATTGCCCAATGAATTGCTGCTAGTTCCTGTTAAGTCGTACTCTTGTTACTTTCTCCTTGGTGAATGATCTGGATGCGTATGCAACTGGAGGTTGGAGTCAGTTGTGGTTTTGCTTACTCGCATCCGTTATTATACAAAATTTATTTGTGAAGTCTGGATATTGTAACAGAGTCGGTTTAATAAGTTGAGATTTTAAGTATAAAATCGCATTTTTGACATTTATCCGTCCATTCAAATGGAACATTCTTTTTATTTAGTCTAGTTATGTGCCGTGGATGGTCGGCGAAGTTTTTAATAAACGAAACGCCTAGCGCTGTCCGCATCATGTGGGACTGGGTAATTTTGAATGACGTCGTATTTCTTGTCGTCTGGTAAGATTCTTTTGTCTGTGCATTTGTGTATCAGAAATGTGACTTCATGCATAAAAAATTAAAATTTTTCAGGATTTAGCTTTAAGTTGTATTTCCTGCATTTGTCAAAAACATCATTAAGGTTTTTAACCATATGCTTTTCAGCGTTACAACAGCGTTACAACTATACACAATAAACTACTATATGTATACACATATACACCTACACACATAACATAAAAATAAGTTATACCACTAACCAAATAGCATATAGACTGGACAACCAGTACTAATGTCGAGGACAAGCGTTATCAGTGCGGCTGGTCCAAAGTCGCCTTCGTTTTTGTTCGGGTTCGAGACATGCCCGCATGCTCTCACAGCAAGAGAGTAAGAAATACATATGGCCTGTGTCGTAGAACGGCATCGCTGTCTTTTTATTCGCTTACTCTACAGGAAACTGTTTTGGCTTACTCTCATCCATATGATTTGTGCGATAGAACGGCATCGCTGTTTTTTTTTCTAGCACCCACTACAGGAAACTGCTTTGGCTTACTCTCAGTGCTCTTTCACTTTGTCTATGTTTAAATGTTTGTTTGTGTATGTGTCCGGACAAGCAAAAATGCCCACAAATTCAATTTTTCTCAAAGGCCGGCAGCATTTCTTCCTAATTGAGGGGACGAGTAATATGAAATAATGAAAGGGTTTGCCACGTTGTTGCGAAATTCTTTCATTTTAGCTCGTTCTTGTTGGAAAGGGTACCTAAGCATTGGCATATGTGCATAGAAAAGTTTTTGGACTTGCTATTCACGCATACTTGCATATTTTGTATATGAATAGAAGCATTTATGCGCTTGTGTGCCTGTTGGTTGCCTGCTTGCCTGTCCGATGCAAATTTGACAATATTTTGGGATTTCTGAATATCGAGCTCTACACACACACACACTTACACAAATGTGTGTTAATGGGCAGATCATGTGCGCAAAATTTCAAAATTTCATTATTTAGTTTTATTGCAATAACGATTTGTTTAGTATGGTCCAGGAAACATACAACGACACTTTTGCAAAATGAAACGGAAACAATATACAAAATACAATAAACAAAAAAAGACATTGACGACCCATTAGAACATTAACATTTTTTACGAATATCAAAATAATAACAATCATCGCGGTATTGATAATACTCTTCTTCACCTAAAAAGAACACTTTACTTCCCACACAAGAAAAGTAAAATCTCCAATATTATAAATAAATGTAATACATACCTAACCATGAATATAATAGAATAGAATTCCAGATCCCAGAAACACCTGAACAACCTCTAGACGTCGTCCACATGGAAATCTGCACAATTAACCACAATTGTAACCTGACTCTTATTGATAAATTTTCATGTGCCCACCCGATCCCAAACAGAAATAAGATAAACGTTATTAAATCACTTAAACACGTTATAAGCTTGTTCGGCATCCCTAAAAAACTAATCCATGACCAGGGTTCAGAATTTTTGTCTAAAGATTTTTGCCAACAATATAGAGTACAATTACACACTATCTCATTTCAACAATCGAGTAGCAACGCACCCGGTAAGCGTTTACATTCAACACTGACAGAAACATACAGGATTATTACCGAACTCAGAAAAAAACGACACTTGACATGCGACCATGACGAAATACTCTCTGAAACCATACTAACCTACAACAACGCGATCCATTCCAGTACTAAACACACCCCATACGAATTATTTAGCGGCCGCACCCACACATTCAACGAGCCAATTAAGTTAAGAAAAGTTAAACCAATTTCGTAAAGAGATTAACCCTCAAATAAAATTAAAACTCGAAGAAAGAACAAAATTAAGAATCACCAAATTACCTGTAGATAGAGTTGGCCCTGAAACACTGTTATCCAATGAAACACTTTTTCGAAAGGAAAACAGAAGAAAAAGTTAAAAGCACGATTTTCGAAGCAAACAGTCTTACAAGATAAAGGATCCACCTTAATCACAAAAATACTACAAAAAATTGATAAATCAAAAATTAGACGAACTAAAAAACGGACAAAGGTAACTTATCAAAATTATTTTCTTCTCACCGCCACCAGCCAAAACTTGTCTGTATTTCCGATCAATGGAACCTCCCCAATTGCAAAAATCAACCTTGGTAAAACTTATATAATTAAAACCTACAAAATAGCAAGACATATAATAGCCCTAACTGACTACAACAAATGTGTACAACAATTTACTAATGCAATAGATTTTAGGAAGCGATAATTACTTCTCCGACTCAATAGCAATACTAAAAACTAAATTAAAACAATTAAACCATAAAATTAACACCCTTACGCCATATCACAGAAAAAGAAGAGGGCTAAAGAAAGTAGTATAACATGATATAATCATTATTAAGCCACGAAATAATATCACGTTTCAAAAATATCACAGACCATATCAACAAAGAACAAAACCTTATAAATACATTCTTAACAAACTCCCAGAATACCATTTAGAAAGAAATCAATTCAGAAAATTAACACATACAAACACTACAGTACATCAATAATATAGGATTTAACATAGACATATTAAATGACCATTTAAAAGATATAACAGACTGGGCAAATAAGCATAGTACCTAAACCTATCCTAGACGATTTCGAAAACAGTAAAATCAAACATATATCACAAAACCCCGGATAATCTTGACCAAAGGTCAAAATGCCTGCAACACCTGCTACATGCTAATTCAAGCTCCAGCGATTTTAAAGAAACCGGCCTCTCTACTGATATTTTGGAACCCGAAGAAGGCGTAATCTTCATATTCAACGATGATAATCTATATATGTACCCATCATGTCACAGTCCAATACAAATCTACGGATCAACAACGATTAAATATTCTAATTGCTCGATAAGAATCAACGAAGTAACCTATGACAACACCGTCTACCCCGAAGAGGCACACCCACATATAATCCTTCCAGAAACACGGAAAATCATTCGAAACGATCAATTCCAGCAACCAAATACTACTGTAGTGTGTAACCAAGTACATACGTAGATGTCCTAAATGCCAAAAGTCGAAAACGACGACCCACATAAAAACACCTCTGACCATTACAGAAACGCCGATAAATGCGTTTGACAGAGTGATAGTCGATACTATAAGTCCACTACTAAAATCTGAAAATAGTAACGAATTTTCTTTATGAATTCGAATTTAAAATTCAAGATAAAATACAACAAAAAAATACAATGGCCTGATCAGCCAAACAAAAAAAAAACAAACAAATTATTATAATGAAATTTATCTTTAAACATAAAAACAATTTTTTATTATTAAATTTTATTATCTTTAATACTTTTAAATTTGTATATTCTTACATATTATATCAATATATATCAATATATTTTAATCAATTTCTACAATTTAATCAATTGTTAAATTCAAAAATTCGAATTATATATAACTATTTTATATAACAAAAATTTTATTCTATTTATATAAAAAAAAAAAAACAAAAAAAATTACAATAATTAAGTTCATTTGATAACTACACATTCATTATGTTATGTTATTTCTCTAAAAAGGGAGGTGTAGTGAGTATATGCCCGAACCAACCACCCTGTATTTAAATATAAAGTATGCGGCACTTTGTTGCATACAATAACAATTATACAGTAAACAAGCCCAGAGCCACTTTATGTATTGGCACTGTCTCATATTACGCAGCGCAGTATATGCTCACTAATACAGGCATATGCTAGCTACTCACTCTCCCTCTCTTTGTAGCTGTTAACGAATAACAGCATAAGTATATATGTATATCCATAGCCTAAGCGCTCAATTTCAAATGCAAATAAATTCATTCAGAACATACCCAAAAAACTGCACTGACGTGCTGATCGTTTTATTCAAATATATATGTGAAATACATAATCAATTTCTACATGGCGACCGTGACATGGTCACGAATCCCTGCCTGGAGGCAGAAAAGGAAAAATAAAATCCCGGAGAAAACCCCTGGAGACAAACAACATACACTGAAGGCGACAAAGAGGCTATCTATAACATCTGCCGTCGTATCTTAGACAACAGGCGTCCAAGTTTCCTGAGTGAGTATAGAGTAAGTGTTATGAATAATAAATGCGGTGGCGTACAAAATAAAATAAAAAAAGAATAGCGCACCTAAGGTGGGAGCTATATACAAAAACGCCAACGACCCGCATGGTCGACAGCTCAGAAGTTACAAACTGAGCTCGACTTCCTGCAAAATATAATTAAGCAGAGAATTTCTGACACCGCTACTCACTCAGCGAATATAAAAGTTATAATAAACAAAACAAACACTAATAGAGTTACACCCATTGCCGCAGTCAGCCTGGCAAAAGTGAAGAAAATGTGTCCATAGGATTGCGAAGGCCTGCTGGAAAGCCCCTTTTGTGAATACACGTGCAGACCCTGCACAGCCAGAACCACCAACCAGTGAATACCTGTGCGAAGACCAGCAACGGAACCGCCAGCGCAACAAGCTGCGCCATTGGGACAAGCACGAGAGGCACACCGCCACTTGCGCCAACGAGGGAGCATCAGCATGCCACATCCGGCGACGCCCAGCTGATGCAACGGACCAGCAACAGATGGACATCTATATATCGATCAATGACAGAGAAAAATTACAGAAGACATCAGATGCAGCTATATACATTAATTACATTAATATAAAAATAACACTAGGTAGGATTTTGTAATATTATCAAAATTTTAAGAAACAAAATAAGCCATATATATGGCATAAAATCCTAAAAAAGATTAACAAAAAATGGCCTGCCAATATTAAAAAAAAAACCAAAAGCTATCTAATTCTACATAAGTACAAAAACATTATTAAAATTTGAAAAAAAAAACAAATATATAAAATTTGAAAAGAAAAATTTTATAAGTAATAATTTGTTCAGATATAATAGAACAATATAAGACATTTTAACTAAAATGGGTTCGAACGAGTCCAAGGTTGAAAAATCAGCCGCAAATATCATTAATAATGTAAAAGTCATCGATCATAGAGACAATTTAGAGAACATTACAATTTTGTTAATCATAATCACTGTCGTATCTCTTGTATCACTAGCATTGAAGGTGTATGCCATGCATACAAAGAAAATTAAGAAACGCTATAGTAGAAACGCAACAGTAGAGCAGACGGACTAGATAAGGTCTGAATATATTAAAATAAAATAAAAAACAACCCTTAATTTTCTACATGAATATGTCAGATATAGACGCACTCATTAGGCTTACATACAGAAAAGGGAATCATACTAAGTACTAAGTAAATTACATTTGTCCGTATACAAAAACGCCAACGACCCGCATGGTCGACAGCTCAGAAGTTACAAACTGAGCTCGACTTCCTGCAAAATATAATTAAGCAGAGAATTTCTGACACCGCTACTCACTCAGCGAATATAAAAGTTATAATAAACAAAACAAACACTAATAGAGTTACACCCATTGCCGCAGTCAGCCTGGCAAAAGTGAAGTCAATAAATGTGTCCATAGGATTGCGAAGGCCTGCTGGAAAGCCCCTTTTGTGAATACACGTGCAGACCCTGCACAGCCAGAACCACCAACCAGTGAATACCTGTGCGAAGACCAGCAACGGAACCGCCAGCGCAACAAGCTGCGCCATTGGGACAAGCACGAGAGGCACACCGCCACTTGCGCCAACGAGGGAGCATCAGCATGCCACATCCGGCGACGCCCAGCTGATGCAACGGACCAGCAACAGATGGACATCTATATATCGATCAATGACAGAGAAAAATTACAGAAGACATCAGATGCAGCTATATACATTAATTACATTAATATAAAAATAACACTAGGTAGGATTTTGTAATATTATCAAAATTTTAAGAAACAAAATAAGCCATATATATGGCATAAAATCCTAAAAAAGATTAACAAAAAATGGCCTGCCAATATTAAAAAAAAAACCAAAAGCTATCTAATTCTACATAAGTACAAAAACATTATTAAAATTTGAA
>NW_026997805.1:0-6245 GCF_035044405.1 Drosophila montana
CGTACGCTCCGCAAACAAACGCTGCAGAACGAGTAAGCCGTTATATTAATGCTGCATTACGAGCATATTTGCGATCAGACCAACGAGATTGGGACACTTTCCTCAGTAGCATAAATTGTGCTTTAAGAAATTCGATTCACCAATCGATTGGATTGCTCCTTACTCCATAGTGAGGGTGCCGTATCATTACAAAGAACCGATGAATTCTCAAAGATTCGTTCTGACATTCAAAAGAATTTACGAAAAGCGTACATGAAAAATCAGCGAACATATGATTTACGAACATATGAAATGAACCTCGTTCATTTGAAATAGGGCAAATCGTTATCAAAAGAAATTTTGCCTTAAGTAATTTAGCGGCCAATTTTAATGCAAAATTAGCACCGACTGGAATGAAGGCCCGCGTAAAACAAAAATTGGGTCAGTCTGTATATCTGCTCGAAGATATGCATGGAAAGGAGTTAGGAAAAATCCACGCAAAAGACATTTGGGAAGCAAAGAATATTTTCCACCCTTTTTCCAGCTTTTATTTTCGTCTCGTCGCCAAGAATCAAACCTGTGTTTGTGAGAGTGCCTGTGGTTTAAATAGAAATTTGAAAATTATGAGGCACTAAGTTTCATAACATCTTCTAAGAGGACTAGGCCCCGACAAAAGAAAAAAAAAAGAATAAGGAAAACAAAAAAATCGTCCCCATGCAATTTGGCAGTACCTAAGTCAGGAAGCCAGCCGGCGTAAGCATGCATGCATAAATGCATATGTTAGGTTAAATGTGTTAGCGCACTCACATTGTAAGCTCAGCTGATAAGCATACATACAACCTTTTTGCGCCAGCTTTTACTCAGCTATTATGTTGCGTTGAGATTTCAATATAATCTACATAGATAATAAGCTTAACGATCATCCAACATAAGGATTATTTGTTTTTATTTTCTTTATGACATGAGAGCCTTCTGCTTTATAATGATCATTAGCGAACACAAAGAATTTATCAGTTCAACATATTTTTTTTTCTTTTGCTCATCCTATTTGTAAACAATTGCTAGACTTAAGTAAACTTTGTAATCACCTGAAGTCTAACGTAGATTCTCCTTTTATATGATATTCTTTTCTTGAGCATATTAATCTAAGCAAATATTGTACGAACGCGTTACCTTTTTGAATTATATTATAGTTATCTAAAATGAATCAGTGCTAGAGTTATTTTGGGGCTCCTTTTAGCAGCCAGCACCACATGCATGTATAGGGTAGAATTATAATTCTACATGGCAGGGCGGGTACAGAAAGAAGGACGTTAACATCGTAGTTCTTCTTCAATTACTGCATCACATTTAATTAATACTATGGTTTGTATCTTCCTGTCCTCCTTCCTCTGTCTACACTTTATTAAGTGACGACTACGTTTGAAAGAGCACAAAGACCCACCCCACTTGCCCTGAGCAAGGCCGGACCCCTTTGTAGACAGACTGTGCTCTGTACGACTTCCTTGTGTTCGTTACAAGTAGTCCGATCCAGCTGGAGTGCCACAGGCATTTCTGCAAAGTTTCATATAGATTGCTTTAAAACTGAGAGACTAGTTCGCATAGAAACAGACACACGGACAGATGGACATGGCTATATCGACTCGGCTGTTGATACTGATCAAGAATCTATATACTTTATGGGGTCGGAGATTACTCCTTCTATGCGTTACACATTTCACGACAAAATTATAATACCCTCTGCAAGGGTATAAAAATTGTATATTTATTGGAGCGTGTATTACAGATTCAACAAACGCTGACATCCGACTATCAAACACCACAAATACTAATGAAATAGTACACTTCGAATATTATTTCTTATGAGCAACTCACTAAATATAATATTCTAAGCCCATCTAACATAGAAAGACGAAATCAAGTATTAGCTAAATTAAAAAAAAATGTTCCCCAGCAATTTGCTAAAATACTGGAATCAAAAACAATTTCCCCATATAACTTTTATATATAACGACTAATAGTAGATTTTCGTCTGATTAATAAAAAAGTATTGGGTGACAAGTTCCACTTCCAAAAATAGAAGTCGTTCTTGATCAACTAGGACGAGCATTAATGTCGAACTAACGTTTGGATTCTACCAGATAGAACTACATAAAGATTCTCCAATATATGGATGACTTGATAGTTATTGGTTGTTCTGAAAAACATATAACTGAAAACCTAACAAATATTTTTGATGTGTGTCATTAAGCACAACCTTAAACTACATCTAGAGATATGCCTATATTCCATGCACGAAGTAACTTTTCTAGGTCAAAAGTGCACTGACAAGGGTATCTTACCAGATGACAAAAAATACGATGTCATCGAGAAGTACCCAGTCCCAACGATTGCAGATAGCGCTAGAAGATTTGTTGCATTTTGCAATTTTACAGACTTTTTATTAAAAATTTTCGCAAGCACAGCTGAAATCTTTATTATCTTTTTATTATTTAACAACCTATATTTTACATTATTATGAGACTTACATTCGTGCTCCGCACGCGCTTCTGTTCTCTGTCACTTCTGCTCAGCTGCAAGCCCAAAATTAAAATGAACCTCGTCGAAAAGGCAGATTGTGCAGCTGCGTGCAAGCTAATTCTAACGATGCGCTACCAGTGTATGAAGCGAGCGCTGCATACAAAAAAAATGCGAGACCCAGTAAAACTTAGTGACTATAGCTATTTTCACTAGTTAAACTATTAAATGTCGAGGTTGGTCAAGATATCTTTTATAACAAAACCATTTTTCATTCAAAAACTTAATTTTCGACTGATCGTTCATATTGCAGCTATATGTTATAGTGGTCCGATGTTGATAGTATTTTGCATATATATATGAGGAGCAAAGTAAAACTAATAAATGCCGAGTTTGGTCAAGATATCTTAAAAAATAAAAAAAAAAGTTCTATACAACAACCTATTTTTAAATCGTTCGTTCCTATGGCAGCTATATGATAAGGTGGTCCGATGTTAATAAGTTTATACATATATATGAGGAGCATAGTAAACTATTAAATTCCGAGTATGGTCAAGATATCATGAAAATAAAATAAAATTTTCTATAAATGGAAAAGGCATTGTTAAACTAATAACTGCCGAGTTTGCTCAAGATATATTGAAAAACAAAAAAATGTTCCATACAACAACTTAATTTTCGACCGATCGTTCCTATGGCAGCTATATAATAAAGTGGTCCAATCTTAATAGGATTTTGCATATATATGGTGAGCATAGTAAAGTTCAAAGTTTGGTCAAGATATTCAAATAAATATAAAGTTTTTCAAACAATAACCTACTTTTCGACCGATCGTTCTAATGGCAGCTATATAATATAGTGGTTCGATCCAGCTGGCGTTCAACAGGCATTTCTGCAAAGATTTATAAAGATAGCTTCAAAACTAAGTGACTAGTTAGTATAGAAACAGACAGACGGACAGATGGACATGGGTATATCGACTCGGCTGTTGATACTGATCAAGAATGAGATCAGTTCAACATATTTTTTTTTCTTTTGCTCATCCTATTTGTAAACAATTGCTAGACTTAAGTAAACTTTGTAATCACCTGAAGTCTAACGTAGATTCTCCTTTTATATGATATTCTTTTCTTGAGCATATTAATCTAAGCAAATATTGTACGAACGCGTTACCTTTTTGAATTATATTATAGTTATCTAAAATGAATCAGTGCTAGAGTTATTTTGGGGCTCCTTTTAGCAGCCAGCACCACATGCATGTATAGGGTAGAATTATAATTCTACATGGCAGGGCGGGTACAGAAAGAAGGACGTTAACATCGTAGTTCTTCTTCAATTACTGCATCACATTTAATTAATACTATGGTTTGTATCTTCCTGTCCTCCTTCCTCTGTCTACACTTTATTAAGTGACGACTACGTTTGAAAGAGCACAAAGACCCACCCCACTTGCCCTGAGCAAGGCCGGACCCCTTTGTAGACAGACTGTGCTCTGTACGACTTCCTTGTGTTCGTTACAAGTAGTCCGATCCAGCTGGAGTGCCACAGGCATTTCTGCAAAGTTTCATATAGATTGCTTTAAAACTGAGAGACTAGTTCGCATAGAAACAGACACACGGACAGATGGACATGGCTATATCGACTCGGCTGTTGATACTGATCAAGAATCTATATACTTTATGGGGTCGGAGATGTACTCCTTCTATGCGTTACACATTTCACGACAAAATTATAATACCCTCTGCAAGGGTATAAAAATTGTATATTTATTGGAGCGTGTATTACAGATTCAACAAACGCTGACATCCGACTATCAAACACCACAAATACTAATGAAATAGTACACTTCGAATATTATTTCTTATGAGCAACTCACTAAATATAATATTCTAAGCCCATCTAACATAGAAAGACGAAATCAAGTATTAGCTAAATTAAAAAAAAATGTTCCCCAGCAATTTGCTAAAATACTGGAATCAAAAACAATTTCCCCATATAACTTTTATATATAACGACTAATAGTAGATTTTCGTCTGATTAATAAAAAAGTATTGGGTGACAAGTTCCACTTCCAAAAATAGAAGTCGTTCTTGATCAACTAGGACGAGCATTAATGTCGAACTAATGTTTGGATTCTACCAGATAGAACTACATAAAGATTCTCCAATATATGGATGACTTGATAGTTATTGGTTGTTCTGAAAAACATATAACTGAAAACCTAACAAATATTTTTGATGTGTGTCATTAAGCACAACCTTAAACTACATCTAGAGATATGCCTATATTCCATGCACGAAGTAACTTTTCTAGGTCAAAAGTGCACTGACAAGGGTATCTTACCAGATGACAAAAAATACGATGTCATCGAGAAGTACCCAGTCCCAACGATTGCAGATAGCGCTAGAAGATTTGTTGCATTTTGCAATTTTACAGACTTTTTATTAAAAATTTTCGCAAGCACAGCTGAAATCTTTATTATCTTTTTATTATTTAACAACCTATATTTTACATTATTATGAGACTTACATTCGTGCTCCGCACGCGCTTCTGTTCTCTGTCACTTCTGCTCAGCTGCAAGCCCAAAATTAAAATGAACCTCGTCGAAAAGGCAGATTGTGCAGCTGCGTGCAAGCTAATTCTAACGATGCGCTACCAGTGTATGAAGCGAGCGCTGCATACAAAAAAAATGCGAGACCCAGTAAAACTTAGTGACTATAGCTATTTTCACTAGTTAAACTATTAAATGTCGAGGTTGGTCAAGATATCTTTTATAACAAAACCATTTTTCATTCAAAAACTTAATTTTCGACTGATCGTTCATATTGCAGCTATATGTTATAGTGGTCCGATGTTGATAGTATTTTGCATATATATATGAGGAGCAAAGTAAAACTAATAAATGCCGAGTTTGGTCAAGATATCTTAAAAAATAAAAAAAAAAGTTCTATACAACAACCTATTTTTAAATCGTTCGTTCCTATGGCAGCTATATGATAAGGTGGTCCGATGTTAATAAGTTTATACATATATATGAGGAGCATAGTAAACTATTAAATTCCGAGTATGGTCAAGATATCATGAAAATAAAATAAAATTTTCTATAAATGGAAAAGGCATTGTTAAACTAATAACTGCCGAGTTTGCTCAAGATATATTGAAAAACAAAAAAATGTTCCATACAACAACTTAATTTTCGACCGATCGTTCCTATGGCAGCTATATAATAAAGTGGTCCAATCTTAATAGGATTTTGCATATATATGGTGAGCATAGTAAAGTTCAAAGTTTGGTCAAGATATTCAAATAAATATAAAGTTTTTCAAACAATAACCTACTTTTCGACCGATCGTTCTAATGGCAGCTATATAATATAGTGGTTCGATCCAGCTGGCGTTCAACAGGCATTTCTGCAAAGATTTATAAAGATAGCTTCAAAACTAAGTGACTAGTTAGTATAGAAACAGACAGACGGACAGATGGACATGGGTATATCGACTCGGCTGTTGATACTGATCAAGAATCTATATACTTTATGGGGTCGGAGATGTCTCCTTCTATGCGTTACACATTTCATGACAAAATTATAATACCCTCTGCAAGGGTATAAAAATTGTATATTTATTGGAGCGCTTACATCTGATTATCAAACACTACAACTACTAATGAAATAGTACACTTCTAAAATATTTCCTATGAGCATCTCACTAAATATAATATTCTAAGCGCACCTAATATCGAAAGACGAA
>NW_026997806.1:0-38296 GCF_035044405.1 Drosophila montana
TTTGGGCAGTCGCTTGTCTGCCTGCACGTGTGTGTTTGCCGCTGACACCCCTGTGGGACTTTCTATGCTCCTTTTTCCTATGCCGCGGGCAGCTAACTTCTCAGTTACTTTTGCTTTCTTGGTCTAAACTCACCCTGGAGGCACTTTCATGGGCTTTTAGGCCACGTTAGTGCCACGCCCCTTCACACCTAGGGTCCCTGCTCGGGCGCCACTTGTAAAGTAGCTTCTTGGCCAGGGTGATGACTCAGTCTTACCCAGGTCCACTCTACAAGAAATTTGTAGGTTGCCGAGACACGAAGCTGAAAAGGGGGGTATGGAGCCGTAGGGATAACTCCGCCACAGAGTGGGTACTAATTCTGTTAAGGAAAAAGGGGAGCCGCTGGGATCGCTCCGCTGCGGTTAGGTTAGAGTCGGTCTGCGTGATGGGTGCTGGGATCGCTCCGCCGCAAACGAAAGCCTAAAAATGCACGATTTCTACACAGAGAACACGCAAACACCGTTTTACTCTGTATAAATTCACTTTCGTTTTTTTCTCTTTTTCAGCTTTCCTAGCCCTGCTGCACCGTCAATTCTAGGTCGTTCCTACCTAACCTGGCAGATAACTCGCGGCCCCTAAATTCTGTCCTTGGTCACGTACGCACGTCCGAGACTCACGCTTGTCGGTTCCAAAATGAAATTGCTGATCGGCGGCAGCAGCTCACGACCCTCTTTTCGCCCTTTTCGCCCTGCGGCGAAAATCCTCTCTCTATGCTTGGCTCTCTTTTACTCCTAATAATATCAACAGAGTTGCAAGTGATTCAATTGTGCTTGCAATCGGACTCTCTTAATTTAGTAAGCATACTTTTAACCGATAAACTTATGATTGCAATATATTATTACTTCATCTTTCTCTTAGCCTATGATTATGATATGTCATTACTTCATTTTCTCCGTTCTCTTAATCTATGATTATATATATGCCCTTTTGTTTTATTTGTGCGCGGGCCTCATTGTGACTCCGCGTCACACTATATATATATATATATATGTAAAAAAAAGTCAATCACTTTTCTTAAAAAAAAGGTATGGCAGAAAAATATGCGGATGTTGCCGAATATATATATACATGAATGAAATTGTGTAATTACATATCTTTGCCAAAAAACTTGTGTAGGGGCGAACGGTTGATAATATCCGGCTTGAAGGACCAATGGAGGCGTCAAATAAGTAATCTTCAGGTGGTGGCTGAAAATCAGTATGATTAATTGGTAGTGGCACTTTATTAGACACTTTCGGCTGCATATAGTGAACTATACATTTGAAGTGATTTGCATTTTCCCTTTGACGAAGCTGTTGAGGTGGAGTGGAGATCGTGGGGAGGGTTTTGAGCGTTGGATCCTATGTGAGAATGAGTCTCTCTCACTGAGTGACTCTCTCTCACTGAGTGAGGCTCAGTCAATTCGCCTTTCAGGCTAGCATTGAACTAGCATCAACAAATATTAATCAATATATGTTAAATAGTTGTGGTTTTCTACTTCTGGTGTAAATTTTTAAACGTAAATGATTTGTTCCTGTGATCAATCTTTGCTAGATTAGATTGAACGTCAGATTTTCATCTTCACGATATTTAATGTCACTGAAATTTTTTAGTAATTTTTTCTTTATCCTATTTTATTTTATTACTAATTGCGTGGGTAATCTTTTGTTTATAACTTTCTCTTTTTAAATATGCTTCAAAATTTTTTTTTCTGATTTTGGATTCCAAACAAATTTCCTATGCTTGAACGATCTTTCGGTAGTTATTCTTCTGTCATGAGTGTTGTCGTTTGTACTTAATAATATTCCGCCTAAAAGCATGTCATAGTGAGGGGAAAAATCGTTAAATATCTATCTAAAGATTTTATAAGGTGCAGTAGATACATAATAGTTTAGTTTTGAGATTGATTACGGTTCTAATGGATGCAGGTTTTGTGTAAACTGGTATATTAATGAAATTTTCCCTCATCATATTTATTGACGACCCAGTGTCCATGAGAATGTGTAGCGTCTTGCTGTAAATTCTGTTTGAATTCTTGTGCTAGTTGCTTATTTTGGTTAAAATAGATTTTGTTGCTCGGAGGTTGTTGTGAAAAATTGTAGCTCTTGATGATTGTTTGTTGTGTAATTTGGGATAAATTAGTGTTTCGTGTATAATTGATAGCAGTGTTAGTATTTTGTTTTGCAATATTGTAATATTAATTTTCTTCTTAGTTGCCCTCCATTTGTGCTACTTGTTTTAATTTCGAAATAGTAGATATGTCATATCTTGCGAGTGACATAAAGAGTCTATCATTACGTATTTCTTGAAGCAATTTGTTTAAATTTTGGTCGTTTGATTTATTCATTGCTGGAAGTGCAGCAACATGAGAATCTTCTGGTGAATGCCTTTAGGTATAAAGTTTAGTTTTCACGAAATTAAATTTGTGTTACAACGACCGAATGGGATTTAGACGTTGTTTGAATTGTTCAGACACATCAAGTTTTTCGCGTTTAGCGAATTTTAAATTTGAAATATGTTCGATTTAGTTGTAATACTGTGCACAATTTATTTCGTTTCACAAAAATGTAACGGTCTCCTACCGACTTTCATTTATTTATTTCACAAACTGTGATTTTTATGCATTTATTATGTTCAATATCTGGATTGACTGAGGTAGAAAAATTAGCTAACGCTATATTTAAAGCTAAACTATAATTGGCGAACGCAACTTTTTGAAAGAGATTACAGCTTCATTTCGCTGGCATCTTTCTGTTATTCAGTTTTTGTTTATAAATAATTGTTAACATTATTTGAGCTCTAATGATGTAAGGATTATTTGAATTTGGCTGCAGAAAGCACGTTATTGTTATGATTATTCAATTTGTAAACATACAAAGGGATATACTATGCAATGCAATTTATGAATTACAGTGGACCAAAAATGTGTTGTTGTAAATATGTAAATTTTTAGGTATTTACAGCACAAAGGGAAAGTCTGTTCTATCAGCATAAATACGTTCTCTAAACTGTTACAAATCAATCGAAGACATCATATCTTTATCATCAAATATAAGAATTTATTTTTTGGCGTCTCAAATTATTTTGTTGTGGATAACAAAATCTCAGTGAAAACTCAATGCAGATTTAAAATTCAGAATACCACAGGAAAACATGAAAATCTAAAACCAACCAGGTACTCATCAAAATCAACACTTTATTAGTTTGCAAACTATGAGCAAGATACAAAGAAGAGATTACAAGAGAAAGACATAACACATCAATCATTACAGAAACAGTTCAAACACTACATAAAAGTAATATCAAAGACATCTTATTTTAAAGTGTTGATAACATGAACTGTAGCTGAGTCGCACGGATTACTAGACAAATCAAACTACACAGATGCTCAAACAATAACAAATCAAAACCATATAAGAATTAAGGAAGAAATTATCAGAAGACAATTCGCATTACAAATGACTAAGTTAAATTTATATTACACCTTTTACTCGGAAAAAAATATATATATAATAAAATATTGAAATCCACAAATATGCCCTCCAGAATAGTCTGATGTATCAATTTTGTGTAATAAATATTACAAGTTTAGAAATAACAGAATACAAAAACATTCTAGTAAATCTTAAATCTGCGGTGCTCGATCGGGGATACCCTGAGCCTTCTTATACCAAAACCAGATGCTTTGGCAAAAAGAAAATGTTTAAAAAAAGGTTTGTTCCCTGTACCAGACTCGAACTCGCAACTCCCTTCAACCTTCCCACCGCCGTATAGACAGCACATATACAGAGCTCGGAGTACAATACAATCTCAATTAAAATTATACTTGTGTATATGCATGTTGGGGTATGTGTTCCCATTTATAAAGAAATTCATTCGCTTTGCGCTTCCAGTTTAATAAAAGTCTTTAATAGCTGTGTTTCTACGTATAAAAAAAAAAACATGATTAACAGGGAGTTTATTTAAAAACAAATTACAATTAACCCAGATCTTATTAATTCCTAAATAAAATCTATCTAAAATGATTTGTACAAACCCTAAGTCGATGGAAACATGCCAATTACCATCTCGGTCATGTCATCTTATATACGCTCTGTTATCTTCATGTCCAAATCAAGGGGCTACCAGGGTCCAGTTTTCACGCGTCGTGCGATGCAACCGCACTTTATAGGCTTTCCTAACAGATAATAATAACATTACAAAATTAAACTATTAGCTTGTAGATTACTATGTTGAATTTAATTTAAATCTAATTAAATTTAAACGATATGTGAAGCTTTCCGGTTTAAAATATAATTATTCCTCTTATCTGTTAATTAAATGTGTTAATTACCCGAGGCATTTTGTATAATATTGATCTTTTTTTTTCAACAGGCGTACCTTAAAGCAGTCCATCGAAAATTCTAATATTAAAAACCGATTAGCTGAAACTCAAAAAGCCAACGAAGCACTTAAACGAATGTTATCACACATGCCTACAGTGGAAGTAAAACATAAGCTTGTTGTGCAACAGGTATGGCCGATTTTTATGATTTTATCGTACTTATACATGTTTCTAATCCATTAGCGTATAAATCGACAAATGGCCAAAAAGCTTAAAACTCTGGCGGCAGAAAGATCCCTTGATGAGGTTGAACTAAATGTTCGACAATGTACTATTAAAAAATATGCAGAACAACTTAATGGCATGAGGGAATTGGCTCTGACATACGCCACAAACACAGATGGTGTTGATATGGAAAATAATATTTTAATGGAAAATGATGAAGAAATAAAGATTATGACCATCGAGAAACAGAAGTTCATAGAATGTGCTCCATACTCTGATGCTGATACTAACAGTTCGTTAATATGTGAAAGAACTTAAAAGTAGGACAAAAACTATTTATAAGAGATAAAATTGTTTAAATTTGTAATTTTTGATTAATAAACGTAGGTTTCAGTTAACAATTTATTACAGAAAGAAGAACAGATGTTAATTTATGCGGTCACTAAAGTAGCCACCCCACAGTTCATAATTATAGTTATAGGGTATAAGCATTGTATAGTATATAAGCATTGTATTCGGTATAAGAATGGTTAAGGCAAGATGCCTAAGTATTGTAGTGTGTAATTAAGGGCAAGGAGCCACGTAGACAGCAAGGGTGTAATTTAAGTTTGAATTTAACCGCTGGCCGCCGCAGCAACCGTGCATTGTCGGTCGGTTGCTAAACACCATCTTCGAGAGCGCAACTTCAATTCGGTGGCGAAGAGCGAAAGCTCCGAGGTGAAGTTGAGAAAGCTCGCGGTGAAGTTGAGCGACTGAGGAAAGCGCACGGCTCGCCTGCGAGCGTTCCGGCACTTTTGGAGCAACGTTAAGGGTGAGTAGCAGAGCGCTAGGGCTCCAAACAGTGCGGCAGGGCCCTCAGTTAGGTTACTCAGTAGGATAGCATTTGATTAATAAGGAACATATAAGTGAATAAAGGTGAAATTAGAAAAGAAAGTCTAGCTAGTTTTGATTTTTATCCCCGGTAAGCCTTGTTCTCCAACATCGGGGCTTACCGATGTTCAACATAACCTTCTTCCCTTAACCCGAAGTGCAGTGCATGTGGTGCGAGGCTGTTGCCCAGTAGTAGACGTGGAATGAGGCTACTGCCCAGTGTAGTGTGTTGCGAAGCGATTGCCCGATAGTGTTAGCGGAACGAGGCTATGGCCCGAGTGTGGATATTTCGAGTTTGCTGTCTGGTAGTCTGAGCGGTACGAGGCTACGGCCCGAGATCAGTTATTTGGAGTTTGGTGTCTGGTAGTGTGTGCGATACGAGGCCTCGGCCCGGGTTCAGGAGTTTCGAATTGCTGTCTGGTAGTGTGTGTGGTTCGAGGCCTCGTCCCGTCAGTTGCATGATTACCCCGGCTCAGTGTGTGTGCGTACTTCAGGCCCTACCCTGTAGAAGTAGTAGTAGGGATCGTTTGGTTGAAGCACTTACTTTCCCCCTCCCCCTAAACTATCCATCCCAGCAAATTAACAAATTTCTTAAAACTTGCTGGTTCTGGTAAGAGTGAGAGTTGTACCCCGGTCAGTAGCTTCTTTACAAGTGGCGCCCGAGCAGGGACCTAGAGGCGTTTAGGGGCGTGGCATGTTGGCGGATTAAAGTCCAAATAAGTGTTTTCAAAAAAAAAAGGTTGCATACAGGGTATTGTTAGTCGGGCATACCCTAGAGTGTAAGTACCCTAGTAGAAGATTAGGGGAAAATAATACCTCGTAAATGGGCAAGGTATAAAACTAGTGCATTAAGTAGTCGAGCATACCCTAGCGAACATTTTCATACCATGTGTAAGGCAAAGACAGAAAAATGAGCACCTGCAAGATCTAGGCGACGAAAATGTGTGCAAAAATTTAGCACGCAAAGCAGAGAGCCGAAAATATAACGGTCGGTCATAAAAGTACAGCGCACGCGCGCCAGACGGGCGACGTCGAAACCACGCTTGCACACGGGTGCACAAACGCGCGCCGCAGTCGACGTCGGCGTCGATGGGCCGTCAAGGCGTCGCGACAGCGACTGTACAGTGGGAGGAATTCAACTCACGCGCGGTGAAAAGTTCAATTCGTCAGTAAAGTTTGCGAAAGCAATGAGGACGGATACGTTTAAGAGTGAATACAAATAAAGTGAACAATAAGAACAGACAGGCAGCAAACAAGTCAAATGGACGCGGATTAAAAGTGAAGAGAACATTAAGTGGATTATTTATTAATTTTGTTTTGATTGTGAAGTGACCGATAATAATAAAAATATATATATAAATAAAAATATAATAAAATAAATAAGTAAAAATAAATAAACAATAATAGATAATGGAAAATAATAAAGACTTGGCAAAGACCAAAGTGAGGAATGACCTAAACTTAAAAGAACATTGACTGCGCTCGTTCATTATTATTTTTTTGGTTTTTTTGTATATATAAAAAACTATATATATGTGCGTATATATATGGTCGCAAATGAATAAACATACGGAAAGTCGGAAAGGAACCTGATGTGTATTTTGTTGGTTTTTCTTTATTTTGGTTTCAAAAATAAAAATAAAGAGAAAACGAATTAAGAAAAAAAGGAAAATAAACCAATAAGAAACAAACAACAAAAGTGTATAAACAAGAGAGAAATAAAAGTGACAAAGACACCAACATAAAATAAAATTAAACAAAGAGACAAACGGAACCCCTGAAGTAAAAAAAAAAGGCGAGAGAGAAAGCTTAGAGAAAGCTTAGAATGGAGACAGGTGAGTGCCAAAATCCGGGGGTAGGCGTACGCTGGATTCACCAGCGGCGCAAAGAGGAACTTGTGGCGAACGCCCAGGTGTTTGGGGTGGAAAAGTACGGGCGCGTGGAGGAGAGGCGTAAGCGGCTGTCCCCCTACGTGCAGGATGGCAGCCATTCATCTGAAATTTGGGCTCGGCTTGCCGAGCTAGAATCTCAGTACGCTAAAACTCTGGAGCCGCCATCCTAGGGCGTCCCACCCGACTTTGGCGGACGACCACGTCAAAAGTCGGAGCCTGAGCTTAGGAGCTCCCAATTGTACGGGCGTTCACAGGCGCCCACCCCGAGCTTAGCCGTCTTGGGTGTGGAGGAGACAGGTCATACTTTCGGGAGAAACGAAGACCGCCGCGCAACCATGATCAACGAAGAGGTAGGTCGGTCTCCTGCCGAACCGGGTAGTGGTCCCTACAATGCTAGGCCATACCCTCAGTCAGCGGTAAGACCACTGACAAACGATCCGGAACAAGTTCGGAGGTGGGTCCGACCCCCTTGGGTTTCTAGAGGACCTAGAGGAGCGCGCCATCACATATGGTATTGCCCTTGATCGACTACCTCAGGCCATGAGTGAGATGTTCTGCGACAAGGCGGCTCGTTGGTTCTTGAACAGTGGACTTAGGGATGTGCCATGGTCAGTGTTTAGGAGGGGTTTCCTAGAGTTTTTCCTACCTCCACGCTACTTCGAAAGGCTTGAGGACGAAATCCGGTCCCGCAGGCATCGCTTGGGCGAAAAATTTAAGGAATACTTAATAGACCTGAGGGCTCTCATACATCACGCCAGAAACAAGCTGGAGCTGCCTCGGATATACGAAAACGCCGCTCCCGAAGACAGGCTTTATGTGCGACGGCAGAATTTCTCTACCTTATCCCAGCTAACTCAGCTGGCTGTGGAGTACGTGACAGTCATGAGGCAGAGGGCGGAATACTCAGGAAGCCAATCAATGAGTCAGGTGGTCATGAGTTCGAGTAGCGCAGAATGGGCGAGGACGGTACAGTCCCCGGGAGGACACCTCAACCCGTTCCGGCTTACTCCCAGCGGATCCGGAGCGACCGTTGTGGACAAGAGGATCCATGTCCCACCCGCAGTAGCCCATGCAGAGGTTGCCCATCAGATGATGAGCCAAGAGGCCGGAACCGGGTATGATCCGCGGCGAGCATGTCGTAGGAGCGGGCGAGAGGGGCACTTTGCCAGGGAATGTCCCAATGCCCCCGTCTTATTTTGTTGGGTATGTGGGAACCGGGGCAGAAGTAGCCAGGATTGTTGTCGCCGCACGGAGGTGGGAAACAGGCAATGGCGTCGCCCAGGCCAGGATCGGGTCGGCGCCGACACACAAGGGACTCGGCAATAGATGGACGGTGGCCGGATCGTCGCTACGGAGGAGATTGGCGGGCAAAGAATGCCTGCCACCAACGTCACTGGAGCCACTCGCAGCTTCATGAGTGAAGATTGCGTACGCAAGTGGGCGATTCGGGGAAGAACGAGGACGTTCAGGCGCGCATTCGTCTGGCAGACGGGTCCAACCTGGAGGTAGGGAAGGCACTGAGATTAGACGTCAGCCTAGCGGGAAAGATGATCAGTATGGGGATGCTCATCATGCCTGCGATGCTGGACCACGTCATCCTAGGAATGAATTTCCTGGGTGCAATGGGCACTACCATACGCTGCAGCAAGGCGGAACTGGACTTAGAGACGGTGACGGCACCGATTACGGAATCTGAGACAAGGGAAAGAGCGACCAGCGGAAAAGGATACCAAAAGGGAACCGAAGGAAGGTCTCCCAGGTCAGGAAAAGGGAGCACCTGCTCGGCAACTGATGGAAAAGGCCAAGAAAAAGAATGCGAGAGAGGAGCCTCAGTCGGGATTGGGCCGAGACCTTGAGGAGCCCAAGAGGCAGATCTAGACTGGCGAGTGACGAATGTGCATTGACTACCGACAACTCAATGCGCATTCCATTCCGGATGCTTATCCTATGCCACGGATTAACCACATATGGAACGGTTGCGTCACGCTTAATTGAAGGAGTTGCGACAGTGTCTCGGGATGGCGTCATGATACAGGCGTTTCGTTCCCAACTTCGCAACTCAGGTACAACTAACGGCGCTCTTAAAGAAGGGCAGAAATGGTCTTGGGATGAAGAACAGGAGGAGGAGTTGCGTCAATTGAAGGATTGTAGTATGAGCAACATATACATAATAAATACCCAACCAATATAAGGCTATATGAGATCAAATAAACAATAACAAATTTAGCGATACTTTGTTGCTAAACATAACGCACCCCAATGTGTATTCGAAATATGATCGTCCACTCATAAGTGGCGTGACCATAGCTCAGAATATGCAACGTCTGCATATTCTGCCGAATACCATTCCTTTGTCTTACGATATATATATGCTCAATGTATATGCTTTAAGTGTATGCATATATACATGCTCCCGCTCTGCCGCTGTTCTCAGCGACCGAGAATTATATACAAAACTCTAATGTTAGACTTAAGAACAAACATATAATTGAACGTATGCCAATAAATGATCAATAGAAGTAAAACTGCTTAATTAATTTTACATGGCGACCGTGACAGTGGTTTGCCGTTTGTTTTAAAAAAAATAAAAAAATAATTAAAATAAATTAATAATAATGCATAATGAGATTGCCTCAAACAAAGATTAATTAATTTTACACTTTCAATGACGCCAATGATATGAACGAAAATTGCAATAAACATTGTGAAACCTGTCGAAAGTGACAAGCAACAACATCAACAACAAATAACAAAATCTGAATCAACAACAACAACAGAGAAAACAAATTTAAGAACAACAACAGTTGCAACATAACAGATGACACGAACGTGTTAGCCAAAGACAGCCTGTGCGATGACCAGCACCGGCACCGCCTGAGCCCATAGGCCCCGGACAGCAGCAGCAGATACCAAAAGTGTGAGAGGCAGTCTGCACCAACACGGGAAGTAAATGTACAACGTTGGACTGGAAGAGGCTGCTCCTGTTGAGCAAAGGGATGCACCCAGCCTGCAAGAGGCTTTAGAGGTGTACCCCAACGATGGACCCCGCCCACTCACAATAGCTGAGTACCGGGCACGACAACAACTTTTCCAATATGGGTTGGTTTGGCAGTGACGACAGTCAAACAAAAGACAATACAGCCAACTCGGTCAATAATGTCAAAATCATAGATCACACAATCTTTGTGGATCTAACTGCTCATTTTAACAATCGTTTCAGTTTGTCTTTTTTTGTATACCATTTACATAAAACACAATAAAATAATTAAAAACGTTATAGGGGCAGAGCCATCTATCTAAACGGAATATAAAAGCTAATAATTCTTTACATTAATAGAGTTGAAAACACCAAAAATGATAATGATCATTGAAGATATATATAAGATATAAGATATAAGATATATATATAAAAGACCAGAATTTTTACAAAAACATCGCGAAATCATTAGCATATACTAATTCGAAAACGAATACATGAGCACATTCGGCCAGAACACTAGCCTATTAATTCAATGCTCACAAATCAAAAAGGTAAAAGTACTTAGTACATTACCATATGTAAAAGTACAAAATTATAAATGAAGACCACTCGATACTAGGGCCGGCAATAATATTTCTGGTGCGACTGCATCGTTAAGCATTTCTAAAATATTATGGAATGGAATCCATTAGCGAAAACCATTAATGACTTCAAAGATCAATTTTATAAGTCATACAAATGCGTTAATAAAGATACACCAATTAAAGTCGAAACACTAATATGCCATGTTCAGATACTGGTAAAACAATATAATAACATAGTACAGGCAGTAAATGAACTTCAAGATAAGCTCACACAAAAGCATTCCAAACAGTGTCTCAAATTTATACAATACTTAAATACAAGATAGAAAGCTATCGGTATTAGACAGAACATTGAAATAAATGTTCCAGAAGATCTAACTCTATTAGCTGATTTTAATGAAACCCAGCTTAACGACTTAGATGAGTCTAAACCACTAATAGACACAGAAATCAACAGCGATACAGAATCGATCGAGGAAACCGACAAAATGGCATAACAAGTAGCCTTGGATAGGGAATATGTGAAACAAGTTTCATCATCTATCCCTGAGATTGAGCGTAAAAAACTGTCACTCAATCGGTTCCTAACAGATCTACGCATAGTTGAGAGAAGAAAAGGCAACCAATAAGATTTGGCAGTTGAAGTTATCAAATCAAAGATAACTGGCCAAATATTGTACAAGGTACAAGATAAAACTACAATCTCTCATAATAACTTAACTAAAGGGTAACGTAAAAGGTGAATCACCTGACGTATTAAAAGCGAAACTTTTTAACATTAAACAAAAAGGTAAAACAGCACAACAATATACCGTTGAAATTGACAACTTGCGAAAGCAACTCGAAACAGCATATATTGATGATGGCTTAGACCCTGACAATGCAGAAAAATTCTCTACAAAAGAATCAATTTCTGCTATGATTAAAAACTGCGAGCATGACAAACTCCGTATTATCTTGGAAGCAGGAAACTTCGTCACTTTCAATGACGTCATGGGTAAATATATCCATTGCAGCACTGAAATGACCGGAAATGCCAGTACTGTGTTGTATCCCAGAGGCAGAGAGAGGTCATAATCACCAGTACACCCAAATTACCAAAATTATAACAGCCCCTTAAGATATTCACAAAGAAATACAAAAGTACACACAGTAAATCTGATTTTTATTAAAATAAATAATGAAAAAACAACAACAACAGCAAAGCATTTACGCTATTGCTAGATAATGGTGCAGGCATATCTCTCTTAAAAGAAAATGTTGATATATTTGAAAATATCATTTCAAACATATCAACCCAAATATCTGGAATTGGTGAAGGTTCAGTAGTTTCTAAAGGTTTAGTACTCGTTGAATTATCTATACCTAGCGATGGCATTATTGGTATAGATCTCATTAAAACATATAATTGCCAATTAGATTTCACACAAACATGTGATTCTCTAATACTTCGGCCAAATAATTTTAATTACCCAGTAAAACTACCAATAATTTACACTTGTGATAATAATGCCACAATACTTCCAGCTCGTTTTGAAGTAGTCCGTCAAATCAATATTGTTTCGCCAGAAAACAATATTTTCATTCCGAATCAAGAAATTGAAAAAGGAATATTCATTGGAAATACTATTTCCAATAATCAACAAATCATTTGTCCCAATTTTAAATACCACAAATTCAATAAAAATAGTAAATCTTAACGACATTAAAATAGAAAAGCTAAGTGACTATGATAAGGTCCAAGAAATTAGCAAAGATCTCCCAGGAAATGGTGATGAAAACATTACACACATTACAAAAGAACTTTCCCCAATTATTTAAAAAACCAACTAAAAGATCTCTGCACCAAGTATACTGACATATTCGGACTTGTAACCGAATCAATAACAACTAACAATTTTATAAACAAGAATTGAAACTTAAAGATACACTGGCTCGGTGTACATAAAAAATTACAGAATTATGAGTATGACATAAAGAGGAAGTAAATAAACAAGTCAAAAAACTCATCTTGGATAAAATTGTAGAGCCCTCTGTATCGGAATATAACAGCCCAATACTTCTCGTTCCCAAAAAGGATTACCGGGATCCGATACCAAGAGATGGCGATTAGTTATAGACTATCGTCAAATATATAAAAAACTACTCTCAGACAAATTTGCGTTACCAAGAATAGATGATATTCTTCATCAATTAAGAAGAGCTAAATATTTTTTATGCCTGGACTTAATGTCCGGTTTCCACCAAATAGAACTAAAAGAACAATCTAGAAATATTACGTCTTTATCAACGAGCAATGGCTCTTATCGTTTCACACGATTACCATATGGATTAAAAATAGCGCCAAATTCTTTTCAAAGGATGATGACAATAGCATTTTCGGGATTAGACCCTTCACAAGCATTCTTGTATATGGATGACTTATTTGTCATCGGTTGTTCTGAAAACTGTACTGATCAAGGTATTTTGCCAGATGGCAAAAAATATGATGTCATTGAAAAATACCCAGTCCGTACGGACGCTGATAGCGCTAGAAGATTCGTTGCATTCTGCAACTACTACAGACGATTCATTAAAAACTTCGCCGTTCTTTCTGTTCTTTTCGAATGGACAATTGAATGCCAAAATGCATTCGATTACTTAAAACAAGCTCTAATGAAACCTACTTTACTAAAATACCCAGATTTTAGCAAATAATTTTGCATCATAACCTATGCCAGTAAATAAGCCTGCGGAGCAGTTTTAACCCAAACATATGGAGATAAACAATTACCCGTAGCATATGCTTCTCGTTCATTTACATAAGGAGAAAGCAATAAAAATACAATCGAACAAGAGTTGGCAGCAATACACTGGGCAATAACACATTTTCGACCATATATAAATGGTCAACATTTCAAAATCAAAACAGATCATAGAACATTGACATATTTGTTTTCAATGGTGAATCCAAGTTAAAAATTATCAAGAATGAGATTAGACTTAGAAGAGTATGACTTTACTGTAGAATATCTCAAGGGCTAAGACAATTTCGTTGCTGATGCATTATCACGCATCACAATAAAAGAATTAAAAGACATAGCAGCTAACGTACTAAAAGTAACTACAAGAAGTTCAAGTAGACAGAATAAATCCCCGGACACTTCAATGTATATATATATAACGTCATTCAAAATGCTGATTTTAAGAAAGTAGTGACCTTGCATTTAATTTGGCCAAATGTTTCTTAAATTATGGGAAAAAGATTATTGCAAGAATTGATGTTGTCGATCTCTAAGCCAATGGAGTCTTTGATTTAGATCAATTTTTCCAAAGGCTTGAAAAAGAAGCCGGTATATATAATATCAAAAAACTCAAAATGGCACCATGCGAAGAAATCTTTGAATACGTTTCAATAGATTCCTTTAAAGAAATGGGCAATAAGAAATTGAAAAACCTAAGAGTAGCGCTACTCCAGCCGGTGACCACAATAAAAAGTAATAAAGAAATCGAAGAATTACTGTCTACTTTCCATGATAATCCAATTCAAGGAGGGCATACGGGAACAAAAAAAACCACTGCAAAAATAAAACGATATTACTATTAAGAAAATATGACGCGTGATATCACGAATTATGAATGAAGGTAATGAAATCGCAGACACACTAATATGCGATTTAACAAAATACCTTGTTGCCATACCAATACCAAACAAAAGTGCAAAATCTGTAGCAAAAGCTATTTTCGAAGATTTTATTCTGAACTATGGTCCAATGAAGACGTTCATTACGGACATGGGAACAGAATACAAAAACTAAGTTATAGAAGATTTATATAAATACCTTGGTATCAAAAACATAACTTCACCAGCACACAACCACCAGACTTTGGGAACAGTGGAGCGAAGCCATAGAACATTCAACGAATTCATTCGTTCCTACATATCAGTTGATAAAACTGATTGGGAGACTTTACTACAATATTTTGTTTATTGTTTCAATACAACACCTTCCACAACGCACAACTATTGCCCATATGAACTAATTTTTCGCAAAAACCCAAACATTAACAAAGCATTTAATAGTGTTAATGAACACATTGAACCTTTAAATAATGCAGAGGATTATGCTAAAGAATCCAAATATAGATTGGAAATAGCATATAAAAGAGCTAGAATAATGCTTGAACAAAACAAGCAAAATAATAAACTTATATACGATAGAAAAGTAAAGATTATAGAATTAAACATAGGAGATAACGTACTGTTAAGAAATGAATATTACGTTATTTTAAAAAAAAGGGAGCTGTTGCATGAGCAACATATTTATAATACATACCCAAACAATGTAAGGGTATATGACATCAAATAAACAATAACCCATTTAGCGACACTTTGTTGCTAAACATATCGCAACCCAAAGTGCATTCGAAATATGATCGTCCACTAATAAGTGGCGTGACCATATCGCAGAATATGCAACGTCTGCATATTCTGCCGAATACCATTCCTTTGTCTTAAGATATATATATGCTCAATGTATATGCTTTAAGTGTATGCAAATATACATGCTCCCGCTCTGCCGCTGTACTCAGCGACTGAGACTTATACAAAACTCTAACGTTAGACTTAAGAACAAACATATAATTGAACGACACATCAGTCGAAGAAATATCATCAACGTCTTAGGACGTATGCCAATAAACGATAAATTAAAGGAAAACTGTTTAATTAATTTTACATAAGCCTTTCTACTTAAAATTAAATTATTTTGTTAACAATCGCTTACTTTCTTTTTTCTATTTATTGAATTTTCTTAAATAATATAGTGAATACTAAACACTAGTTTCTCTATTGACAGCCTTCTTCTTAGCTCTAGGTTCTAATAACGTCACTGACCAAACTAGCTGTGAAAAGATCGTTGATGCTATTAGAAAATTGTATATTTTAACTAGGCTTTTAGCATTAAATTCATATAATGCATGTATATTGTTTTAAGTAATTAGGAAGACACTCGTCTTGTCGACCATTAATAAATAAATAAATAAAATAATTAAAAAATGTTATAAAAAAGGATGAAGTCGAAACACAATTAATTTTACAGGATAGCTTGACGACTGCCCCTGTGTTGGCTTGTCCTGAAACAGTTACAATTTGACGTCCACTACCATCGAAGGAAGCTCGACGTTGTCGTGGCCGATGCACTATCAAGGCATCCATTAGAGACCTGTCAGCAAGCAGTGATGGCCGAGGCCCCCTGCAAAAGAGTCGCGAGTATGCATGCTAAGATTGCCGATGAGCCAGCCAAGTTCCCGGACTACATAGAAGAAAATGGGCAGCTATATAGGTATTTGGGCCACTGGACAGACGATGAGGACTGCATTACCTGGAAGCTATGCGTGGCTAGTGGTCAGCAGAGGGTATTGCGAGAATGTCATGATGCTCCCACGGCCGGGCATCAAGGCGTGAGGAAAACGGTATCCAGGTTAGCCCAGAATTACTACTGGCCGGGCATATTCCGCGACACCGCCAAGTACGTGAAATGCTGCGAAGCTTGCCGTCGCATGCTGACGAGGCAGGTAGCTGAGCCGATGGCGGTACTCTGCGCGGATTTCGTTGGACCCCTTCCCCGGTCGAGATATGGCAACACGATGCCATATGGTGTTGGTGTTCCATGATGCTTTCTCGAAGTGGATGGAACTGTTTCCTCTCAGGAGAGCCACGGCGGCGCATTTGCAGACAGCGTTTTGAGTAGGTTCGGGGTTCCCAAAAAGTTCGTGTGCGACAACGGGGTACAATTTACAAGCCGTAGCTTTAAGGCTTTTCTGGAGTCGCTGAGAGTAGAGGTCCAGTATACCTCTATAGAGAATCCTACCGTCCCTACAGTCCCGCTTTCCTGATGCAGGAGATCGAGCCCCGGTTGCCCGCAGCCCTGTTCGATCAGGTGACTCCGGGGTCCGCAACTAGTGCGCTCGACCCTAGGACGAAGGCGGATAGGCTAAATGATATTTTTGATGGACAGTAATCTCCAGCGTGCATTAAATGACCAGGGCAGACATTACACCTGCGGAGACGAGAGTGGCGGCCTTCGTTGGACTCGATGGTCCTATTACGGCAGCACCAACTATCCAACGCCGCTGAGGGTTTCGCTGCGAAATTGGTACCCAAATTCGATGTAGTGTATAATTAAGGGCAAGGAGCCACGTAGCCAGGTTGCTAAACACCATCTTCGAGAGCGCAACTTCAATTCGGCGGCGAAGAGCGAAAGCTCCTAGGTGAAGATGAGAAACCTCGCGGTGAAGTTGAGCGGCAGGGCCCTAAGTTAGGTTACTGAGTAGGATAGCATTTGATTAATAAGGAACATATATGTGAATAAAGGTGAAATTAGAAAGAAAGTCTGCTAGTTTTGATTTTTATCCCCGGTAAGCCTTGTTCTCCAACATCGGGGCTTACCGATGTTCAACATAATCTTCTTCCGCAGTGCAGTGCATGTGGTGCGAGGCTGTTGCCCAATAGTGGACGTGGGATGAGGCTACTGCCCAGTGTAGTGTGTTGCGAAGCGATTGCCCGATAGTGTTAGCGGAACGAGGCTATGGCCCGAGTGCGGGTATTTCGAGTTTGTTGTCTGGTAGTGTGTGCGATACAAGGCCTCGGCCCGGGTTTAGGAGTTTCGAATTGCTGTCTGGTAGTGTATGTGGTTCGAGGCCTCGTCCCGTCAGTTGCATGATTACCCCCGCTCAGTGTGTGTGCGTACTTCAGGCCCTACCCTGTAGAAGTAGTAGTAGGGACCGTTTGGTTGAAGCACTTACTTTCCCCCTTCCCCTAACCTATCCGTCCCTGCAAATTAACAAATGTCAGAGGTAGTAGGCATAGACCAATTGACATTGAGATAAAACGTAGAGCACGGTACTAACTAAACTTAAAATGCGAAGAAGAATTTACTTTTTATTTTAATTTCAGTGGTTGGACCAATATATAATCTTCCAATAAAATTACAACTTTTCTTAAGCAAATTTTCATCATCATATCTCAAATTGATATTTATTGATTATCAAATGAGACTTAGTATGCATAGTATTGCGTTGAAATATATTATCGCGTATAAATTAAAATAGTACGTCTGGACGAAGCAGAGAATTCAAGACGCCCTAACAGAAAAGAAGAATCATCGATGTCGTCAACAATCAACTTATGATGTCCTATGGTTGCAATTACACCTTTGGCCTCATTAACGATGCTAGCTTTATGAAGATTGAAGCATAGATTAGAATAAAAAACACGCCTAGCTCCTTAGCTGTTAGTATGCGTTGCAATGATGTGTTGCCGATTGCATAACTGACAAGATAAGGTTTAGTACGATTGAAGATCATAAACATTAACTTTGAACAACTTAGCTGCAATTGATTGGTCGAACACCAAAGTTGCATAGCGTTCAAATCATCTTGTAGACAAGAGTGATGGAGGGGATCAGTGTATGAAAGATTAACTTTCAGATCGTCCGCATACATAATTACATGGTCTATGATATAACAGAGAGAAGATCGTCTATAAAAAGAGTAAAGAGTAAATGTCCAAGATGAGTTTCCAGATAGTCAACCTCAGCAGGACTTTTTGGGTCCTACCTTTTAAATACGAAGAAATCTAAACCAACTGACAAGGAGGGAAAGAAGTTGACTGATTCTTTACGAATCCATTTTGAACCGAGGGGACAACTGATTTGCAAAAATTCTGAAAGTTCGAAGTGATTATTCCTTTTAATGATTTAGAGATAGCGCATAGTTTTGCAATGCCCCTGTAATTTTGTATATCAGATTTTCGCTCTTTCTTGTGTAACTATTAGGCTTATCACTTTCTAAAAAATCTAAATCTCATGCTATATCGTGTGCATTCGATTTTAACAATAAAATCCAAGCGAGAGAGAATGATCTATGTTATTCCTCTCCATACATTATGATATTTTGACCCGGAGACTGTCGTAATCTATTGCTCTTAAGATAAGTAGTTGACAATGGATTAAACTTAAGAACACGTAAAAACCAGGGGCATGCTAATGCAATGTTTCTGGATCAAGTTCATACGGGGTGGTGATAGCATGTGTCTGAACGGCAGCGACAATGAAGTCTATGCGATCAAGAACTTCGAGACTCTCGAGCTCCTGCCTGCACTAAAGTGCTCCAAGATTCTTATATTTTTTTTTAATTTCTGCTTTTTATACCCTTGCAGAGGGTATTATAATTTTGTCGTGAAATGTGTAACGCATAGAAGGAGACATCTCCGACCCCATAAAGTATATATATTCTTGATCAGTATCAACATCCGAGTTGATATAGCCATGTCCGTCTGTCCGTCTGTCTGTTTCTATGCGAACTAGTCTCTCAGTTTTAAAGCTATCTTTATGAAACTTTGCAGAAGTCCCTCTTTCTGTTGCACGCAGTTCATATGTCAAAACCAGCTGGATCCGACCACTATATCATATAGCTGCCATAGGAACGATCAGTCGAAAAGTAGGTTCTTGTATGAAAAAATTTTTGTTTATAAAGTTATCTTGACTAAACTTGGTATTTATTAGTTTTACTACGCTCCCCATATATATGCAAAATCCTATTAAGATCGGACAACTATATCATATAGCTGCCATAGGAACGATCGGTCGAAAATTAAGTTTTTGTATGGAAAATTTTTATGTTTTTCAAGATATCTTGACCAAACTCGGTACTTATTAGTTTTACTAAGCTCCCCATATATATACAAAATTCTATTCGGATCGGACAACTATATCATATAGCAGCCATAGGAACGATCGGTCGAAAATAAAGTTTTTGTATGGAAAATTTTTATGTTTTTCAAGAAATCTTGACCAAACTCGGTATTTATTAGTTTTACTACGCTCCCCATATATATGCAAAATCCTATTAAGATCGGACAACTATATCATATAGCTGCCATAGGAACGATCGGTCGAAAATTATGCTGTTGTATGGAATTTTTTTTGTTTTTCAAGATATCTTGACCAAACTCGGCATTTATTAGTTTTACTATGCTCCCTCCACTTTTGCAAAATCATATTCACATCGGGCTACTATATCATATAGCTGCCATAGGAACGATCGGTCGAAAATTAAGTTGTTGTACGGAAACCTGTTTTGTTTTTCATGATATCTTAACCATACTCGGCATTAACTACTTATTTTCCCTGTGCTTCTTAGATACGGGCAAAGCACTATAAGCATTTTGAAAAGGTTGGGTCTGCAAGGGTATTAAATCTTCGGTGTGCCGAAGATAGCACTTCTTTCTCGTTATTTATAATTTTTGCATTATTGTGCTTTTTTTAAAAGCTTTATTAACTTATCCAAAGAGCTATCTGATGTGCAGCGTAAGTCTGTTAATTATTTTATTTGTCGAACGCGGCGTCAATTACGTGTTGTTGTTTTTGTCTGTTTTGATTCTTTTGTTTTGTGGGTTGTATTCTTGTTTATGCGTGTGTTCGCTGGTGCATATTTCTGATTGTGCATCGCACTCTAACAAATTTTTGTTTTTGTCTTTCGCTCCAAACAATTTGTTTGTATACGAATATTTTTTGTATAATTCTCTGAGAAATCAATTCTTAAAACTTAATAATGTGGCTAAGCAGCTCTCGAGTAAATTTGACTCGAGTTTTGAGTTGCAAGCAAATATAAATTCGAGTCTCCACACAATCGCCTGTTAGAGCCTCAATTTTTGCATTTGGCCTCTCCGTTTGTCCAAACACCTACGCCTCTTTTGTCCGTGCCTAGCAACTTGGACTTATCTCCCATGTTGTCAGTCCCAGTAGACACTGTAGTTGAACCTGCCCAAGTCAGCGAAACTGCTTCAGCCCCGTCAGCTACTGGCCGCGAAGGTAGACCTACCCGCAATCTAGCCCAGAGTGTTAAAAGTAATCACGGTGCCTCTTTGGCCCCACCAAATCCTGTTCTCCCTCCAGCCCCTTCAGCTCCTACGTTAACTGTTGTTGCCCCTCGTAGGCAAGTTTTTGTGTCTCGACTTTCGTCTGACACCACTAGTGAGTCATTGACAGCCTATATTGCTAGCAAATCTTCTGCTAGCGTGTCAATCACCAAATTGAATTTCTCTACTCCTCGTGAAATATCATCTTTCAAAATTAATGTTTCACATGATTCGTTCCCAATCACTTGTGATCTTAAATGTTGGTCTCCACACACGAATGTACACGAGTTTAAGCCAAAAAAGCGAAACCAGCCTGTCCCCTTCCGATCCCTTCAACACGGGGTACCGTTACTGCTGAAAAAACTAACTTCGTCTTTCGAGCTAGCTTCTATTTACTATCAGAATGTCAGAGGTCTCATTTCTAAGCTTAAAAATCTCTTTATGACTAGCACTTCCTTGGATTCGGATATAATCGCATTTTCAAACATGGTTAAATTCAACCATATCCGATTTTGTAGTTTTTTCGAACAATTTTAGTACTCTCAGCTCAGCATGACTTTATACATTACATGCTAGCCCTTTCTTTATTTCAAATCAATTCAATTTATAATCATTTGAATAGAACACTTGATCTTGTATTTGTTAACGATTACCTTACTGCTAATGTGTCCAGGTCCCCACTTTATATCTTCCAGAGGATGTATATCATCCTACTTTGAAGGTTTCTGTTGTAGTGTGTATATGCCTTAAAAGAACATTCTGTATTCAAATATAAAGTATGCGGTACTTTGTTGCATACAATAACAATTATACGTTAAACAAGCCCAGAGCCACTTCATGTATTGGATGACCAGCACCGGCACCGCCTGAGCCCTTAGGCCCCAGACAACTGTAACAAAAAAAAAAAATTAAAGAAAGAAAAAACTTTAAACCCTTAAAGTGGATTCTGTCAACTTCAAGGATACTGCTTTTGAGCAAAGGAATGCACCGAGCCTGTCTGGGGCTTCAGAGGTGTATCCAAACGATGGACCCCGCCCCCTCACATTAGTTGAGTACAGGGCAAGACAACAGAAGAAACCACCTAAAAAGATAAAACGTGGTGGACGAATAAGGAAACTCCTCCAGTGGAGAAGTCTGTAACTGGTTCTTCAAAAAACCTACACCAACGAGGAAGACCGACAACGCTGCCAAGAGCGTATCGACGAAATATATAAACAACTTTGCACTGGTGCGAAGTAACGCAAAAAAAGGGCTGCAGAAATGCGAATGTCCCACTTTGCCTTTATTTTAAATTATCACACAAAATATGAAAAACCCGCAAAGTGATTGGCATAGAATTATATAACGAAATATAACGAACAACTTGTAAGCCAATAGTATGCAAAGCTTTCACGACTTTTTCGTTTATACCAAACGAATATATAATTGCATGTAGATTAAAATAGATTCACTTTTAATAAAAATTTCAAAATGGGTTGTTTTGGTTCTGACGACAGTCAGACAAAAGATAATAGCTAACGTAGTTAATAACGTCAAGATTGTAGACCACACAGACGATATCCGCTTATTGTGGATATTGCTCATAATTATAGCAATCGTGAGCGTAGCACAGTTTTTGTTAACACCGTACGTCAAACACAATAAAATTATAAAGAACCGCTATATTAGCAGGGTAAATAATCTTCACAGAATTTAAGAAAATATCTGAAAGTAATCTAAAAAGAATTAGAGAAAATTTTATATGTATATTTTGTATTGTATGAAAACCCCAAATTTTAAAAATTAAATATAAATAAAAATTAAAAACAAATTTAGAATACCACCCAAGAAGAAATAAGACAGGTCAGGGAGACTCATTTTAACGTAAGAATTCAACAATTGGTCTCAACGACCCTACTAAACAAATATAAAAAATAAAGAAGAGAACAAATAAAAATAATAAAACTATGACAGATATAAAAACACTGGCGGCAGAAAGATCCCTTGATGAGGTTGAACTAAATGTTCGACAATGTACTATAAAAAAAATATGCAGAACAACTTAATGGCATGAGGGAATTGGCTCTGACATACACCACAAACACAGATGGTGTTGATATGGGATATAATATTTTAATGGAAAATGATGAAGAAATAAAGATTATGACCATCGAGAAACAGAAGATCATAGAATGTGCTCCATACTCTGATGCTGATACTAACAGTTCGTTAATATGTGAAAGAACTTAAAAGTAGGACTAAAAACTATTTATAAGAGATAAAATTGTTCAAATTTGTAATTTTTGATTAATAAACGTAGGTTTTAGTTGACAATTTATTACAGAAAGAAGAACAGATGTTAATTTATGCGGCCACTAAAGTAGCCACCCCACAGTTCATAATTATAGTTATAGGGTATAAGCATTGTATAGTATATAAGCCTTGTATTCGGTATAAGAATGGTTAAGGCAAGATGCCTAAGTATTGTAGTGTATAATTAAGGGCAAGTGTATAATTAGGCGACGAAAATGTGTGCAAAAATCTAGCACGCAAAGCAGAGAGCCGAAAATATAACGGTCGGTCATAAAAGTACAGCGCGCGCGCGCCAGACTGGCGACGTCGAAACCACGCTTGCACACGGGTGCACAAACGCGCGCCGCAGTCGACGTCGGCGTCGAAGGGCCGTACAGTGGGACGAATTCAACTCACGCGCGGTGAAAAGTTCAATTCGTCAGTACAGTTTGCGAAAGCAATGAGGACGGATACGTTTAAGAGTGAATACAAATAAAGTGAACAATAAGAACAGACAGGCACCAAAAAAGTCAAATGGACGCGGATTAAAAGTGAAGAAAACATCAAGTGGATTATTCATTTATTTTTTTGTTTTTTTGTGAAGTGACCGATAATAATAAAAGAAAATAAATATATAAATAAAAATAAAATAAAATAAATAAGTAAAAATAAATAAACAATAATAGATAAAGGAAAATAATAAAGACTAGGCAAAGACCAAAGTGAGGAATGACCTAAACTTAAAAGAACATTGAGTGCGCTCGTTCATTATTATTTTTTTGGTTTTTTTGTATATATAAAAAACTATATATATGTGCGTATATATATGGTCGCAAATGAATGAACATACGGAAAGTTGAAAAGGAACCTGAAGTGTATTTTGTTGGTTTTTTTTTATTTTGGTTTCAAAAATAAAAATAAAGAGAAAACGAATTAAGAAAAAAAGAAAAATAAACCAATAAGAAACAAACAACAAAAGTGTATAAACAAGAGAGAAATAAAAGTGACAAAGACACCAACATAAAATAAAATTAAACAAAGAGACAAACGGAACCCCTGAAGTATAAAAAAAAGGCGAGAGAGAAAGCTTAGAGAAAGCTTAGAATGGAGACAGGTGAGTGCCAAAATCCGGGGGTAGGCGTACGCTGGATTCACCAGCGGCGCAAAGAGGAACTTGTGGCGAACGCCCAGGTGTTTGGGGTGGAAAAGTACGGGCGCGTGGAGGAGAGGCGTAAGCGGCTGTCCCCCTACGTGCAGGATGGCAGCCATTCATCTGAAATTTGGGCTCGGCTTGCCGAGCTAGAATCTCAGTACGCTAAAACTCTGGAGCCGCCATCCTAGGGCGTCCCACCCGACTTTGGCGGACGACCACGTCAAAAGTCGGAGCCTGAGCTTAGGAGCTCCCAATTGTACGGGCGTTCACAGGCGCCCACCCCGAGCTTAGCCGTCTTGGGTGTGGAGGAGGCTCATAATTTCGGGAGAAACGAAGACCGCCGCGCAACCATGATCAACGAAGAGGTAGGTCGGTCTCCTGCCGAACCGGGTAGTGGTCCCTACAATGCTAGGCCAGACCCTCAGTCAGCGGTAAGGCCACTGACAAACGATCCGGAACAAGTTCGGAGGTGGGTCCGACCCCCTTGGGTTTCTAGAGGACCTAGAGGAGCGCGCCATCACAAATGGTATTGCCCTTGATCGCTTGCCTCGGGCAATGAGTGAGGTGTTCTGCGACAAGGCTGCTCGTTGGTTCTTGAACAGTGGACTAAGGGATGTGCCATGGTCAGTGTTTAGGAGGGGTTTCCTAGAGTTATTCCGGTCCCGCAGGCATCGCTTGGGCGAAAAATTTTAGGAATACTTAATAGAGCTGAGGGCTCTCATACATCACGCCAGAAACAAGCCGGCGCTGGAGCTGCCTCGGATATACGAAAACGCCGCTCCCGAATACAGGCTTTATGTGGAGTACGTGACAGTCATGAGGCAGAGGGCGGAATACTCAGGAAGCCAATCAATGAGTCAGGTGGTCATGAGTTCGAGTAGCGCAGAATGGGCGAGGACGGTACGGTCCCCGGGAGGACACCTCAACCCGTTCCGGCTTACTCCCAGCGGATCCGGAGCGACCGTTGTGGACAAGAGGATCCATGTCCCACCCGCAGAAGCCCATGCAGAGGTTGCCCATCAGATGATGAGCCAAGAGGCCGGAACCGGGTATGATCCGCGGCGAGCATGTCGTAGGAGCGGGCGAGAGGTGCACTTTGCCAGGGAATGTCCCAATGCCCCCGTCTTATTTTGTTGGGTATGTGGGAACCGGGGCAGAAGTAGCCAGGATTGTTGTCGCCGCACGGAGGTGGGAAACAGACAAGGGACTCGGCAATAGATGGACGGTGGCCGGATCGTCGCTACGGAGGAGATTGGCGGGCAAAGAATGCCTGCCACCAACGTCACTGGAGCCACTCGCAGCTTCATGAGTGAAGATTGCGTACGCAAGTGGGCGATTCGGGGAAGAACGAGGACGTTCAGGCACGTCTGGCAGACGGGTCCAACCTGGAGGTAGGGAAGGCACTGAGATTAGACGTCAGCCTAGCGGGAAAGATGATCAGTATGGTGATGCTCATCATGCCTGCGATGCTGGACCACGTCATCCTAGGAATGGATTTCCTGGGTGCAATGGGCACTACCATACGCTGCAGCAAGGCGGAACTGGACTTAGAGACGGTGACGGCACCGATTACGGAATCTGAGACAAGGGAAAGAGGGTCTAACGCGTCAGGAAGCGGGAGTGCCTGCTCGGCAACCAGCGGAAAAGGATACCAAAAGGGAACCGAAGGAAGGTCTCCCAGGTCAGGAAAAGGGAGCACCTGCTCGGCAACTGATGGAAAAGGCCAAGAAAAAGAATGCGAGAGAGGAGCCTCAGTCGGGATTGGGCCGAGACCTTGAGGAGCCCAAGAGGCAGATCTAGACTGGCGAGTGACGAATGTGCATTGACTACCGACAACTCAATGCGCATTCCATTCCGGATGCTTATCCTATGCCACGGATTAACCACATATGGAACGGTTGCGTCACGCTTAATTGAAGGAGTTGCGACAGTGTCTCGGGATGGCGTCATGATACAGGCGTTTCGTTCCCAACTTCGCAACTCAGGTACAACTAACGGCGCTCTTAAAGAAGGGCAGAAATGGTCTTGGGATGAAGAACAGGAGGAGGAGTTGCGTCAATTGAAGGATTGTAGTATGAGCAACATATTTATAATACATACCCAACCAATGTAAGGGTATATGACATCAAATAAAGAATAACCCATTTAGCGACACTTTGTTGCTAAACATATCGCAACCCAAAGTGCATTCGAAATATGATCTTCCACTGATAAGTAGCGTGACCATATCGCAGAATATGCAACGTCTGCATATTCTGCCGAATACCATTCCTTTGTCTTAAGATATGTATATGCTCAATGTATATGCTTTAAGTGTATGCATATATACATGCTCCCGCTCTGGCGCTGTTCTCAGCGACCGAGAATTATATACAAAACTCTAATGTTAGACTTAAGAACAAACATATAATTGAACGTATGCCAATAAATGATTAATAGAAGTAAAACTGTTTAATTAATTTTACATGGCGACCGTTACAGTGGTTTGCCGTTTGTGTTAAAAAAATAAAAAAATAATTAAAATAAATTAATAATAATGCATAATGAGATTGCCTCAAAGATTGATTAATTTTACACCTTCAATGACGCCAATGATATGAACGAAAATTGCAATAAACATTGTAAAACATGTCGAAAGTGACAAGCAACAACATCAACAACAAATAACAAAATCTGAATCAACGACAGCAACAGAGAAAGCAAATTTAACAACAACAACAGAAGCAACTTAACAGATGACACGAACGTGTTAACTAAAGACAGCCTGTGCGATGACCAGCACCGGCACCGCCTGAGCCCATAGGCCCCGGACAGCAGCCGCAGATACCAAAAGTGTGAGAGGCAGTCTGCACCAACACAGGAAGTAAATGAGCAACGTTGGACTGGAAGAGGCTGCTCCTGTTGAGTAAAGGGATGCACCCAGCCTGCAAGAGGCTTTAGAGGTGTACCTCAACTATGGACCACGCCCACCCCCAATAGCTGAGTACCGGGCACGACAACAGAACGAAGAAATCAAATAGTTTCTATTCAGAAAAAAAGAAGTCCATTGATAGCTTTCCTTTAATTTACTTCCACTTGCTCTCAGAGTTAGAAAATATAAATTTTGTTGAAAAATCATAAACTTTTCCAATATGGGTTGGTTTGGCAGTGACGACAGTCAAACAAAAGACAATACAGCCAACGTGGTTAATAATGTCAAAATCGTAGATCACACAATCTAACTGCTCATTTTAACAATCGTTTCAGTTTGTCTATTTTTGTATACCATTTACATAAAACACAATAAAATAATTAAAAAACGTTATACGGGCAGAGCCATCTACCTAAACGGAATATAAAAGCTAATAATTCTTTACATTAATAGAGTTGAAAACACCAAAAATGATAATGATCATTGAAGATATATATAAGATATAAGATATAAGATATATATATAAAAGACCAGAATTTTTACAATACATCGCGAATTCATTAGCATATACCAATTCGAAATCGAATACATGAGCACATTCGGCAAGAACACTAGCCTATTAATTCAATGCTCACAAATAAAAAAGGGAAAAGTACTTAGTACATTACCATATGTAAAAGTACAAAATTATAAATCAAGACCACTCGATACTAGGGCCGGCAATAATATTTCTGGTGCGACTGCATCGTTAAGCATTCCTAAAATATTATGGAACGGAATCCATTAGCGAAAACCATTAATGACTTCAAAGATCAATTTTTTAAGTCATACAAATGCGTTAATAAAGATACACCAATTAAAGTCGAAACACTAATATACCATGTTCAGATACTGGTAAAACAATATAATAACATAGTACAGGCAGTAAATGAACTTCAAGATAAGCTCACACAAGAGCATTCCAAACAGTGTCTCAAATTTATACAATACTTAAATACAAGATAGAAAGCTATCGGTATTAGACAGAACATTGAAATAAATGTTCCAGAAGATCTAACTCTATTAGCTGATTTTAATGAAACCCAGCTTAACGACTTAGATGAGTCTAAACCACTAATAGACACAGAAATCAACAGCGATACAGAATCGATCGAGGAAACCGACAAAATGGCACAACAAGTAGCCTTGGATAGGGAATATGTGAAACAAGTTTCATCATCTATCCCTGAATTTGAGCGTAAAAAACTGTCACTAAATCGGTTCCTAACAGCTCTACGCATAGTTAAGAGAAGAAAAGGCAACCAAGAAGATTTGGCAGTTGAAGTTATCAAATCAAAGATAACTGGCCCAATATTGTACAAGGTACAAGATGAAACAACAATCTCTCATGATAACTTAACTAAAAGGTAACGTAAAAGGTGAATCACCTGACGTATTAAAAGCGAAACTTTTTAACATTAAACAAAAAGGTAAAACAGCACAACAATATACCGTTGAAATTGACAACTTGCGAAAGCAACTCGAAACAGCATATATTGATGATGGCTTAGACCCTGACAATGCAGAAAAATTCTCTACAAAAGAATCAATTTCTGCTATGATTAAAAACTGCGAGCATGACAAACTCCGTATTATCTTGGAAGCAGGAAACTTCGTCACTTTCAATGACGTCATGGGTAAATATATCCATTGTAGCACTGAAATGACCGGAAATGCCAGTACTGTGTTGTATCCCAGAGGCAAAGGTAGATGTCATAATCACCATTACACCCAAATTACCAAAATTATAACACCAACAGCAGCTTACTCGGAAAACCATCAAGCCCCTTAAGATATTCACAAAGAAATACAAAAGTACACACAGTAAATCTGAACCTCAGTATTTATATTAAAATAAGTAATGAAAAAACAGACAAAGCATTTACGCTATTGTTAGATACTGGTGCAGACATATCTCTATTAAAAGAAAATGTTGATATATTTGAAAATATCAATTCAAACATATCAACCCAAATATCTGGAATTGGTGAAGGTTCAGTAGTTTCTAAAGGTTTAGTACTCGTAGAATTATCTACACGAAAATATGTCATTCCACACGAATTTCATATAGTCGGACAAGATTTTCCAATACCTAGCGATGGCATTATTGGTATAGATCTCATTAAAACATATAATTGCCAATTAGATTTCACACAAACATGTGATTCTCTAATACTTCGGCCAAATAGTTTTAATTATCCAGTAAAACTACCAATAATTCACACTTGTGATAATGATGCCACAATACTTCCAGCTCGTTTTGAAGTAGTCCGTCAAATCAATATTGTTTCGCCAGAAAACAATATTTTCATTCCGAATCAAGAAATTGAAAAAGGAATATTCATTGGAAATACTATTTCCAATAATAAACAAATCATTTGTCCCAATTTTAAATACCACAAATTCAATAAAAATTGTAAATCTTAACGACATTAAAATAGAAAAGCTAAGTGACTATGATACGGTCCAAGAAATTAGCAAAGATCGACAGGAAATGGTGATGAAAAAATTACAAAAGAACTTTTCCCAATTATTTAAAAACAAATAAAAGATCTCAGCACCAAGTATACTGACATATTCGGACTTGAAACCGAATCAATAACAACTAACAATTTTATAAACAAGAATTGAGACTTAAAGATACACTGGCTCAGTGTACATAAATTACAGAATTCCTCATACCCAAGAAGAAGTAAATAAACAAGTCAAAAAACTCATCTTGGATAAAATTGTAGAACCCTCTGTATCGGAATATAACAGCCCAATAGTTCTCGTTCCCAAAAAGGGATTACCGGGATCCGATACCAAGAGATGGCGATTAGTTATAGACTATCGTCAAATAAATAAAAAACTACTCTCAGACAAATTTCCGTTACCAAGAATAGATGATATTCTTCATCAAACTAAGAACAGCTAAATATTTTTCATGTTTTAATGCCCGGTTTCCACCAAATAGAACTAAAAGAACAATCTAGAAATATTACCTCTTTTTCAGCGAGCAATGGCTCTTATCGTTTCACACGATTACCATATGGATTAAAAATAGCGCCCAATTCTTTTCAAAGGATGATGACAATAGCATTTTCGGGATTAGACCCTTCACAAACATTTTTGTATATGGATGACTTAGTCGTCATCGGTTGTTATGAAAACTGTACTGATCAAGGTATTTTGCCAGATGACAAAAAATATGATGTCATTGAAAAATACCCAGTCCGTACGGACGCTGATAGCGCTAGAAGATTCGTTGCATTCTGCAACTACTACAGACGATTCATTAAAAACTTCGCCGTTCTTTCTGTTCTTTTCGAATGGACAATTGAATGCCAAAATGCACTCGATTACTCAAAACAAGCTCTAATGAAACCTACTTTACTAAACTACCCAGATTTTAGCAAATAATTTTGCATCATAACCTATGCCAGTAAATAAGCCTGCGGAGCAGTTTTAACCCAAACATATGGAGATAAACAATTACCCGTAGCATATGCTTCTCGTTCATTTACATAAGGAGAAAGCAATAAAAATACAATCGAACAAGAGTTGGCAGCAATACACTGGGCAATAACACATTTTCGACCATATATAAATGGTCAACATTTCAAAATCAAAACAGATCATAGAACATTGACATATTTGTTTTCAATGGTGAATCCAAGTTAAAAATTATCAAGAATGAGATTAGACTTAGAAGAGTATGACTTTACTGTAGAATATCTCAAGGGCTAAGACAATTTCGTTGCTGATGCATTATCACGCATCACAATAAAAGAATTAAAAGACATAGCAGCTAACGTACTAAAAGTAACTACAAGAAGTTCAAGTAGACAGAATAAATCCCCGGACACTTCAATGTATATATATATAACGTCATTCAAAATGCTGATTTTAAGAAAGTAGTGACCTTGCATTTAATTTGGCCAAATGTTTCTTAAATTATGGGAAAAAGATTATTGCAAGAATTGATGTTGTCGATCTCTAAGCCAATGGAGTCTTTGATTTAGATCAATTTTTCCAAAGGCTTGAAAAAGAAGCCGGTATATATAATATCAAACAACTCAAAATGGCACCATGCGAAGAAATCTTTGAATACGTTTCAATAGATTCCTTTAAAGAAATGGGCAATAAGAAATTGAAAAACCTAAGAGTAGCGCTACTCCAGCCGGTGACCACAATAAAAAGTAATAAAGAAATCGAAGAATTACTGTCTACTTTCCATGATAATCCAATTCAAGGAGGGCATACGGGAACAAAAAAAGCTATTGCAAAAATAAAACGATATTACTATAGGGAAAATATGACGCGTGATATCACGAATTATGAATGAAGGTAATTCGATTTAACAAAATACCTTGTTGCCATACCAAACAAAAGTGCAAAATCTGTAGCAAAAGCTATTTTCGAAGATTTTATTCTGAACTATGGTGCAATGAAGACGTTCATTACGGACATGGGAACAGAATACACAAACTCAGTTATAGAAGATTTATGTAAATACCTTGGTATCAAAAACATAACTTCACCAGCACACAACCACCAGACTTTGGGAACAGTGAAGCGAAGCCATAGAACATTCAACGAATTCACTCGTTCCTACATATCAGTTGATAAAACTGATTGGGAGACTTTACTACAATATTTTGTTTATTGTTTCAATACAACACCTTCCACAACGCACAACTATTGCCCATATGAACTAATTTTTCGCAAAAACCCAAACATTAACAAGGCATTTAATAGTGTTAATGAACACATTGAACCTTTAAATAATGCAGAGGATTATGCTAAAGAATCCAAATATAGATTGGAAATAGCATATAAAAGAGCTAGAATAATGCTTGAACAAAACAAGCAAAATAATAAACTTATATACGATAGAAAAGTAAAGATTATAGAATTAAACATAGGAGATAACGTACTGTTAAGAAATGAATATTACGTTATTTTAAAAAAAAGGGAGCTGTTGCATGAGCAACATATTTATAATACATACCCAAACAATGTAAGGGTATATGACATCAAATAAACAATAACCCATTTAGCGACACTTTGTTGCTAAACATATCGCAACCCAAAGTGCATTCGAAATATGATCGTCCACTAATAAGTGGCGTGACCATATCGCAGAATATGCAACGTCTGCATATTCTGCCGAATACCATTCCTTTGTCTTAAGATATATATATGCTCAATGTATATGCTTTAAGTGTATGCATATATACATGCTCCCGCTCTGCCGCTGTACTCAGTGACTGAGACTTATACAAAACTCTAACGTTAGACTTAAGAACAAACATATAATTGAACGACACATCAGTCGAAGAAATATCATCAACGTCTTAGGACGTATGCCAATAAACGATAAATTAAAGGAAAACTGTTTAATTAATTTTACATAAGCCTTTCTACTTAAAATTAAATTATTTTGTTAACAATCGCTTACTTTCTTTTTTCTATTTATTGTATTTTCTTAAATAATATGGTGAATACTAAACACTATTTTCTCTATTGACAGCCTTCTTCTTAGCTCTAGGTTCTAATAACGTCACTGACCAAACTAGCTGTGAAAAGATGCTATTAGAAAATTGTATATTTTAACTAGGCTTTTAGCATTAAATTCATATAATGTATGTATATTGTTTTAAGTAATTAGGAAGACACTCGTCTTGTCGACCATTAATAAATAAGTAAATAAAATAATTAAAAAATGTTATAAAAAAGGTTGAAGTCGAAACACAATTAATTTTACAGGATAGCTTGACGACTGCCCCTGTGTTGGCTTGTCCTGAAACAGTTACAATTTGACGTCCACTACCATCGAAGGAAGCTCGACGTTGTCGTGGCCGATGCACTATTAAGGCATCCATTAGAGACCTGTCAGCAAGCAGTGATGGCCGAGGCCCCCTGCAAATGGGTCGCGAGTATGCATGCTAAGATTGCCGATGAGCCAGCCAAGTTCCCGGACTACATAGAAGAAAATGGGCAGCTATATAGGCATTTGGGCCACTGGACAGACGATAAGGACTGCATTACCTGGAAGCTATGCGTGGCATCAAGGCGTGAGGAAAACTGTATCCAGGTTAGCCCAGAATTACTACTGGCCGGGCATGTTCCGTGACACCGCCAAGTACGTGAAATGCTGCGAAGCGTGCCGTCGCATGCTGACGAGGCAGCTAGCTGAGCCGATGGCGGTACGCGCGGATTTCGTAGGACCCCTGGTGGTGGTGTCCAATGATGCTTTCTCGAAGTGGATGGAACTGTTCCCTCTCAGGAGAGCCACGGCGGCGCATTTACAGACAGCGTTTCGAGAGAGGATTTTGAGTAGGTTCGGGGTTCCCAAAAAGTTCGTGTGCGACAACGGGGTACAATTTACAAGCCGTAGCTTCAAGGCTTTTCTGGAGTCGCTGGGTGTAGAGGTCCAGTATACCTCTATAGAGAATCCTACCGAAAGGACCAACAGGACCGTGAAGACCATGATATCGAAGGCCATCAGAGTTCGTGGGACGAGCTCTTGACGGAAATCTCGCTAGCGGTCAACACAAGTGTGGCGGACTCGAAAGTATTCAGTCCCGCTTTCCTGATGCAGGGGAGGGAGCCCCGGTTGCCCGCAGCCCTGTTCGATCAGGTGACTCCGGGGTCCGCAACTAGTGCGCTCGACCCTAGGACGAAGGCGGATAGGCTAAAAGATATTTTTGATGTCGTCCGCAGTAATCTCCAGCGTGCATTAAAGGACCAGGGCAGACATTACAACCTGCGGAGACGAGAGTGGCGGCCTTCGTTGCGCCTAGTGAGGCCAGGCGAACGGAAGAAGAGGGTGGCCAATATCTCGCAGCTGAAGCCGTTCCACCAAGAGATGACCGAAGACGGAGAAGTACCAGACCCGATGGACGCGGAAGAGGAGCACGCGCAGAAGAATTAGTTAAGGATAAGTGAAGAATAGAAAGAACATTTCCTAGATTGTGAGCTGCACTGCTAGGGCAGGGAATAGCATATGCAACGGATAAGCAATAAGTTAGTTGAGGAACCCAGAAGTCGTCGCCATAAATGCCGCCGGAGAAGCGACGGTATCGTCGTCGAAGTTAGGGGGGGTGTTGAGCGGCCACTAAAGTAGCCATCCCACATTTCATAATTATAGTTATAGGGTATAGGCATTGTACAGTATATAAGCATTGTATTCGGTATAAGAATGGTTAAGCCAAGATGCCTAAGTATTGTAGTGTATAATTAAGGGCAAGGAGCCACGTAGACAGCAAGGGTGTAATTTAAGTTTGAATTTAACCGCCAGCCACCGCAGCAACCGTGCATTGTCGATCGGTTGCAAAACACCGTCTTCGAGAGCGCAACTTCAATTCGGCGGCGAAGAGCGAAAGCTCCGAGGTGAAGTTGAGAAACCTCGCGGTGAAGTTGAGCGGCAGGGCCCTAAGTTAGGTTACTGAGTAGGATAGCATTTAATTAATAAGGAACATATATGTGAATAAAGGTGAAATTAAAAGGAAGTCTGCTAGTTTTGATTTTTATCCTCGGTAAGCCTTGTTCTCCAACATTGGGGTTTACCGATGTTCAACATAACCTTCTTCCCTTAACCCGAAGTGCAGTGCATGTGGTGCGAGGCTGTTGCCCAGTAGTGGACGTCGGATGAGGTTACTGCCCAGTGTAGTGTGTTGCGAAGCGATTGCCCGATTGTGTTAGCGGAACGAGGCTATGGCCCGAGTGTGGGTATTTCGAGTTTGCTGTCTGGTAGTGTAAGCGATACGAGGCTACGGCCCGAGATCAGTTATTTGGAGTTTGCTGTCTGGTAGTGTGTGCGATACGAGGCCTCGGCCCGGGTTCAGGAGTTTCGAATTGCTGTCTGGTAGTGTATGTGGTTCGTCCCGTCAGTTGCATGATTACCCCCGCTCAGTGTGTGTGCGTACTTCAGGCCCTACCCTGTAGAAGTAGTAGTAGGGACCGTTTGGTTGAAGCACTTACTTTCCCCTTCCCCTAACCTATCCGTCCCAGCAAATCAAGAAATGTCAGAGGTAGTAGGCATAGACCAATTGACATTGAGATAAAACGTAGAACACGGGTACTAACTAAACTTAAAATGCGAAGAAGAATTTACTTTTTATTTTAATTTCAGTGGTTGGACCAATATATAATCTTCCAATAAAATTACAACTTTTCTTAAGCAATCATCATATCTCAAATTGATATTTATTGATTATCAAATGAGACTAAGTATGCAACTGGTAAAATAGCTTCCTAAATAGAAAACATATTGCGTTGAAATATATTATCGGATATAAATTAAAATTGAAAAGGTACGCCGACTCCCTAGTGGCAAATCGTCCAATTTTATAGCTTTAGTTCTGTATGGTGTATAATTAATTTGATTTTATATAAGGTAATATTTTTTAAGCCATCGAGAAATAAAAATTAAGAACACAAATAATAACCTCAAAGTGGTAGTGGACATAAACAATTGGCATAGAGTTTAAACGTTGAGCAAGAATCGAAGCATATACAAAGCGGACGTGGCTGCTCACTTTGCACTTTATTTTAATTTCAAACTCAATATTGAAGCTTCCAATAAACTAATATAACATTTATACTGGTATATAGAGTGTTAAGTAGATGGGATAACGAGATAGTGATGGGAAATCACCGACCCGGTAGAGGAAGTTTATAGCTTGTCCGGAATGCTATGCCCCTAACCGTAGCTGGGAATGGTCTGTAAGTCTCCTGAAAGCAACTATTATTTTCTTTGCGTAGTACCCGAAAAGAATAGTGCATTAGGTAATCTGTTGTGCACCTAGGAATAAGGGGCGGTAATTCCCAGTACGTCTGGACGAAGCAGAGAATTCAAGACGCCCTAACAGAAAAGAAGAATCATCGATGTCGTCAACAATCAACTTAATGTCCAATGGTTGCCTAAATACGGAAGATCAATATGATCCGGGCTATTATACTCCAGAGATCAGATGCAAGATCTGTATTTAAGGATAAGGCGAGAGGATCGTTAAACTCCTTAGATAAACGTTGAATAGATCCTTACATCATTAACGATGCTAGCTTTATGAAGATTGAAGCATAGATTAGAATAAAAAAACACGCCTAGCTCCTTAGCTGTTAGTATGCGTTGCAATGATGTGTTGCCGATTGCATAACTGACAAGATAAGGTTTAGTACGATTGAAGATCATAAACATTCACTTTGAACAACTTAGCTGCAATTGATTGGTCGAACACCAAAGTTGCATAGCGTTCAAATCATCTTGTAGACGAGAGTGATGTAGGGGATCAGTGTATGAAAGATTAACTTTCACATCGTCCGCATACATAATTACATGGTCTATGATATAACAGAGAGAAGATCGTCTATAAAAAGAGTAAAGAGTAAATGTCCAAGATGAGTTTCCAGATAGTCAACCTCAGCAGGACTTTTTGGGTCCTACCTTTTAAATACGAAGAAATCCAAACCAACTGACAAGGAGGGAAAGAAGTTGACTGATTCTTTACGAATCCATTTTGAACCGGGGGGACAACTGAGTTGCAAAAATTCTGAAAGTTCGAAGTGATTATTCCTTTTAATGATTTAGAGATAGCGCATAGTTTTGCAATGCCCCTGTAATTTTGTATATCAGATTTTCGCCCTTTCTTGTGTAACTATTAGGCTTATCTCTTTCTAAAAAATCTAAATCTCGTGCTATATCGTGTGCATTCGATTTTAACAATAAAATCCAAGCGAGAGAGAATGATCTATGTTATTCCTCTCCATACATTATGATCTTTTGACCCGGAGACTGTCGTAATCTATTGCTCTAAAGATAAGTAGTTGACAATGGATTAAACTAAAGAGCACGTACAAACCAGGGGCATGCTAATGCAATGTTTCTGGATCAAGTTCGTACGGGTTGGTGATAGCATGTGTCTGAACGGCACGATTGAAGGGTTTGTCAATCCCGCCAGTGACAATGAAGTCTATGCGATCAAGTACTTTGAGACTCTGGCGCTCCTGCCTGCACTAAAGCTTGCAAGCTTATTACGTCGATTGCCAATTAAAAGAGAGAGAGTTCTTAGTTGAGAGTGATTGTCGTGTTTTACTTGTGCTCCAAGATTCTTATATTTTTATACCCTTGCAGAGGGTATTATAATTTTGTCGTGCAATGTGTAACGCATAGAAGGAGACATCTCCGACCCCATAAATTATATATATTCTTGATCAGTATCAACAACCGAGTTGATATAGCCATGTCCGTCTGTCAGTCTGTCTATTTCTATGCGAACTAGTCTCTCAGTTTTAAAGCTATCTTTATGAAACTTTGCAAAATTCCCTATTTCTGTTGCACGCAGTTCATATGTCAAAACCAGCTGGATCGGACCACTATATCATATAGCTGCCATAGGAACGATCGGTCGAAAAGTAGGTTCTTGTATGAAAAACATTTTTGTTTATAAATTTATCTTGACTAAACTTGGTATTTATTAGTTTTACTACGCTCCCCATATACATGCAAAATCATATTAAGATCGGACAACTATATCATATAGCTTCCATAGGAACGATCGGTCGAAAATTAAGTTTTTGTATGGAAAATTTTTGTGTTTCAAGATATCTTGACCAACTTCGGTATTTATTAGTTTTACTACGCTCCCCATATATATGCAAAATCTTATTAAGATCGGACAACTATATCATATAGCTGCCATAGGAAAGATCGGTCGAAAATTAAGTTTTTGTATTGAAAATTTTTGTTTTTCAATATATCTTGACCGAACTCGGTACTTATTAGTTTTACTAAGCTCCCCATATATATGCAAAATTCTATTAAGATCGGCAACTATATCATATAGCTGCCATAGGAACGATCGGTCGAAAATTAAGTTTTTGTATGGAAAATTTTTATGTTTTTCAAGATATCTTGACCAAACTCGGTATTTATTAGTTTTACTACGCTCCCCATATATATGCAAAATCTTATTAAGATCGGACAACTATATCATATAGCTGCCATAGGAAAGTTCGGTCGAAAATTAAGTTGTTGTACGGAAACCTGTTTTGTTTTTCATGATATCTTAACCATACTCGGCATTAACGTATTTTCCCTGTGCTTCTTAGATACGGGCAAAGCACTATAAGCATTTTGAAAAG